>NC_057713.1:103878932-103964577 GCF_004010195.1 Chiloscyllium plagiosum | reverse complement strand
CATTTAAGAGGCATTTGGATGGGTATATGAATAGGAAGGGTTTGGAGGGATATGGGCCAGGTGCTGGCAGGTGGGACTAGATTGGGTTGGGATATCTGGTCAGCATGGATGGGTTGGACTGAAGGGTCTGTTTCCATGCTGTACATCTCTATGGCTCTATAATCAACCCATTTTTTTTCCATGTGACTATGAATTCTATTCTGAGGAGCTTCCCACTACTAAAGTTAAACTGTCTGGTCTGTGATTGCTGGTTTTATCCTTTCAACCTTTCTCAAACAAGGCCAGATTGTTTGCAAGTCTCCAGTCTTCTGGCACCTTTCTCAATTTCAAGAAATACAAAGATTATAATCAGTGTCATGACAATCTCTACTCTCAGTTCCTTCGCCGTTTTGGGTTTTAGTCCCACTGCCATGTCCACTTTTAAGTAACAACGATCCATCTAACACACTGCCTATCTATTCTGAACCCTTCTAGTGACAGAGGTTCTATATAACCACGGCCTGTGTAGCATCTCTATCTTTGATAAAGGCAGAAGCAACAGTGTATCCCTTTTTTTGGATTGGATACATATTGCTTTTGGAAACTCTCTTGTGTGCAATGCATGAATATGTGTCCACTGAGTTATCCAAGTATAGACTGGGATACTGGTAGTCTAAGTCCTCGATCATAATTATGCAGTAGTTTGTTCTTCTACATCCTTTTCACAAGTCGGTGGTCTATAGACTACAGCTCATATTGTACCCTTTTATATCCTTTGCTCTCGCCGACTTGATTTTGTCCTTGAACCCGCCAAGAGATTCTCTTTCTCCAGCACTGCAGCCTACTCCTTAACCAATACTGCCAACACTCCTCCTTTCCCACATTTTCTATACTTTCTGAACACCCTGTACCCAGAAATATTTAACAGCCAGTCTTGCCCTTCTTTGAGTCAGGTCTCTTATCACCATGACATCATGTCTGCACGTGATAATTTGTGGCTGTAACTCGTCATCTTATTTACTAAACCACATTCATTCACATGCATGCACTGATTTAGACTTCATTATTTTCCCCTCATTCTGACTTCATCTATGACTGCTATTCTCACTGCCAATGTATCTCTAAGCAATTTATCAATCTAGTATTCTTCTCTACCATCCTCTTAGTTCCCACACCTCTGCTTAGTTATAATAGAAACCTCTTTACAGAACAAGCAAAACACCTTAGAAGAAATGCAGTACTAGCTCTATTCAGGTACAACATCTGGCCTATACAGATTGATTTTGAAGTACAGACATTCCTATACAATAAACTCTGAGGTGCTATTTAAAAAAAAAAGTTGAACTCCAGTAAAACACTGATTTGTACATGCAATCTTTGTATCTGGAGTCAGCTGTAGCAAACATGTGTGACAAACCAAGATACATCTGTCTGTTACACACACGCGCGGACAAATATTCCTCCTCATGGCATTTCTGACTTTTCCAAATATCTAACTAATTCCTGCAATCAATGTTTAAATGATGTCTTTTCTAATTAAGCTGATTTTCAATGTATTCAAAAAAGAAGTAATGCTATATGTTGCAATAATTCATGGATATCACATCAGGTACTACAATGGTGTTCAAAGCCATGGCCACCCATTGAATTTACGTTGGTCTATAATTATGTTGGACAAGGTACTGCACTGCTTTGTGATTGGCCTCTGCTGTACAATTGACGAAGGAACTTTCTCACTTTTATCACCTGGCCTCAAACATTTTGGAAAGGATTCACAAGATGATACCAACCTGTTTGGTCACACTGTGATCAGACCTTTGTGGCCAGTAGACTTCAACTCAGAGCTCTTGGCCTAGAGCTAGACGCACAACCTACAAGATCTCCTGGCAATAATAACAATATTTCAACAAATTTCAGTGTCATATTTTGGTGCATCTATGGTCAGAAAATAGCCAATATAGATAGATTATCTCTTTTAAGAAGGAAAGAGAGAATTGTTCAGGGTAAAAAATTGTAACTAATCTGGTTACTGTTCCTGTTAAATTCACAAAATTATTTTCTGAAAAATAACATACTTTCTTTCTTCCTTCAGGATTGTATTTTTGCTTTTCAGTTTGGAATCACCTGAGCTGAGTAGTCAGATACCCGCAGCTACAATCTGTTTCCACTTAGTCAGAAGGAGTCACGCTGATAACAGATGAATCATTCATTTCACATATCAAACCAATGGACGTACTTCTTCCAGAATGTGAGTGCTGTTGATGAGACCAAATTTATAACATACCCCTAGGTACACACGACGATGATGATGAAGGGCTTCTGCTTGAACTGATACAAGTCTTGTGTTTATGCTACTCTCCCAATGATGGTAGGTAGGAAATCAAAGAAGTTTATCCAAAAATGGCAGAAGATTGGCACCTTCAGGATAACTTTGAATTTGCGTTTTGTTGGACAATTAATTAAATTAAAATTAGCTACTAATTATACATTCCATATGATCTTGCTTGCTAGTGATGTCAAACATCACTTTAAAAGGATAAGTAATGTTGAAGAACAGAGAGGAGCATTCAGTGTGCTACCTCATCTGCCTTGCTAAAGTGACAATTCTTGCAGCACTGTTCCACAGCTCAGGGAAAGTGGGCAATGAGACAAGGAGGCATAAGGGGTTGGCATTCACTGTCAGTAGTTCCACATCCTTACAGGTGATACATGTCATATTTCTGGAGAATCTAGTGGCAAAAATACCCAGAATATTGCCATCTTGCCTGAATGCCCTTCAGGAGGACCTGTCAGCACAAATAGTGTATCTGTAGGTTATTTTACAGCTTCCTACCTATCCACTGTTCTCTGAACACAGTTGATCTTCAAACATTCACCATTATACAGGAATTATTGCATTTATGCAATATGATTCACAAATTAAAGATATACTAGAGCACTTTATGGCCAATGAAATGTTTCAGGAATATAGTCACTATTGTAATTTAAAAAGAGCATTTTGTGCACAGCAAGCTCCTAAACAGCAATGTATTAATGAACAGATAATATTATCTATTATGTTAAACATATGTATTGGCCAGGGTATCAGGGATGATTCCCCAGTTATTGCTCAAAATATTGCCATGGCACCTTTTGCATCCACCCGAAAGTGGACATGTGGTTTCACATCAAATCTGAAGGTGAGCACTGACAACAGTGTGGCATTCTTTTAACAATGTCTGGAATACCAGCCTCAATCTTTGTGTCAGTCACATAACATCAGATCATCTTCCGGCCACATTCCAAAGACTCGCCCAGAACTTTCCAGGTAGATCACTGTGTCTTTCTTCGACAAGGATAATTGTTTACTTATAGGCCTTAGTCAAAATACAAATAGGAAACATTGGCTTCGGTAAACTTGTAAAAAAAATGGAAGATGATAGAAATTGCCTTTCATTCAGCTCAGGTGATCCATGTTTTAGGTGTATTCCAAATTGAGTCAGCCTGGTATGTTTGGATATTGTGGCTGAAGCACTATTATACAACACATTAAGAAAACAATTTGTGCTATTTTCCTTGCAGCCTTTAAGCATGTTGTTCCAAGGTGGGTTATCATATAATATATGAATACAAACATCCACAAGATCACTGCTTAGACGTGTAACTAAGTAGAAGAAATAAGAAAGAAGAAATAATTTTGCTTTGTTTTGTTCCTTATTGTGTACTCAAGACTTTGTGAAATGCTTAATAAGCAACTTTTTAAAGTGTAAACTGTATCACACCAGAAAACACAGCAGCCAATTTGCAGGGAGAAGTATCCTATAAACAGTATGTGTCAGTTCATGTTTCAGCACAGAACAATACGGCAGACATTTCCAGAAGTAGTCTCTGGCCAAAGGACAGGACCTGGGGTGGCTTGGGAATCAGATCGCTGTGGAAGTGCGCTGTGCTGTGGCCCTTTAACTGAGGCACAGCATTCACATTCTATTTCCAGACTTTTTGACCAGAGAGCAGTCAAACAATATGCTGAATCTATCAAATGACCCATTTCTAATTAAAGGGACCCTGGTGTGGGTCAATTGAACATGAATGTCTGCGGTGGTGGCAACTACATAAATGCAGTATTGTGGATGAGATGGAGGTAAGTATCCATTTGAATTGTTAAAAGTGGGCATAAATGTGTGTAAACTCATTACTAGAAAGCAAATTGGAACCATCAACACACCTGTGAAACCCTGTCAGAAATATCTGTCAAAAACAACTATAAAAACATCAGAATAAATTCTAAAGCGTGATGTTATAAAGGGATTGAGCACTCGAGTGGTTTGTTTATCATTTGTTTGAAGGAAGGTGAATGTCTTTTCTACTTTACTAATGAGTTTTTTTTTCAGTATAATGAAGTCTACAAGAGATACAAAACTTTATTTTACTGAATTCAATTTTATCTCATCACTGCATGGATTAAGAGGTCTGCCTTGTCTGAATGGGGTGAATTAATTGGCATGTGTTGGAACAAAGTTGACATAAAGGCAATAAAGATTTATGAGTGTAAGCAGAACAACATAGGTCAGAATGAAGACAGGAAGGAAAATGGGTGACATGAACAGGGTGTGGGAAGTGTGGTTGGATGGAGTGGAAGGGATGAGAGCTGGAGGGATTTGTTTGTTTCATTACTGAAGTTCAATTTTTTTTTTAAAGTGCCAGCATGTTAATACTACAGCAACCACTCCTCACCCAGAGGCTCTTGTTCTGGGATTGCTTGATCTGAATCCTAGGTAACACCCCCATGCAAAAATGAAAATCCAACCTTAAGAGCCACTTTATTTAGGTCAGGGTTGTGGAGTCTGGACAGGTCACAATATACAGCTGACCCAGGATCAAAATCCATATCACAGTAGCTGCATAGTGGTAACAAAAATCAACAAATCAGAAATCTTCTTTCAAACTTTAGAGTGTATCTGAAAAAGACAGTTAGTCGCCAAGTATTGTGTCTTTCCCTAGCTCTGGCTGATGATTTATTTAAAGAAACCGAAGTCTTGTTGGACTACCTAGCCCCAGCACACAGATTCAGATAAGCCTGAATGACATCACTTTTCAAACTCAACTTTTCTTCACCATGGTCAGTTGTGAAATTGAATCTGTTACTCGCCTCAGGAAAGATGACTATTGTCATTACAACATAACATCTTCATATGTCTACTTCAGTGAAGGGAATCTGTGGTTCCTAATCTAGCCTGACTTTCAAAATCAGGCAATAACAATATTCATCAGGAAGGAATATGTTTAGGTCAGTGGTGTTGCTTTTATGGCCCACAGTTTCAGCCTGCCTTTACATGACACAAGTATAAATGACCCAATCCCTGCACTCTACACCACCATCGTCAACCAAACGGCTCCCCCAAACCCTTCCCTCCACAGAACGATAAACATTGGGAAAACTAACAATGAGTTGATTAATCTTTTTACAATCACACTTAGTTCAAAATGAGATTGAGGTAATAAAAAACTAATGCAAATTAATTCTGCATGTTCAGCTTCAAAAATAAAAGCCAGACACTGGAAACTAAAGATCAGCTCTCTGTGGATTTTGTGCATGGGGATCACAATCTGTGAGCTCCTCATGCTGAAGGTGGGAAACACTTAAATTTGATGCTCACACTTCAATACAACAATTACAGAATGGAACAGGGTGTTTGAGTCCCTGCTGGTTGATTATTCACAATACCAGATGCCCCTGTAATCAATAGAGTGGCTGTGTTATGCTGATAGTTCAAGGTGCAGACAGCCTGATCTTCATAAAGGAGTCTTTCCCTCTTCAAGGAAGATGGAAACATGTTGAAACAACCATGAAACATGGAAAACATCGAACTTAAGGAGAAAAGTATATAATTGAATAACGATGTGTGGTAAGTCAGATGGTTCAGCAGATTATAAGGAATTGCAGGAAATGAATAGATTAATCAGATACAAGAATTTAGAGTAGGAGAGAAGCCAGCTACAAATGTAAAAAATGATAGGATTAATTTTGGCAGGTATTTAAAAAGGAACAGAAGCATGGTGGCTCAGTGGTTAGCACTGCTGCCTCACAGCACCAGGGACCCGATTCAATTGCCACCTCGGGCAACTGTCTGTGTGGAATTTGCTCATTCTCCTCATGTCTGCGTGGATTTCCTCTGGGTGCTCTGGTTTCCTCCCACAGTCCAAAGGTGTGTAGGTCAGGTGAACTGGCCATGCTAAATTGCTCATAGGGTTAGGTGTATTCGTCAGGGGTAAATATAGGGTAAGGGAATGGGTCTGGGTGGGTTACTCTTCTGACGGTCGGCGTAGACCTGTTGGGCTGAAGGGCCTATTCCCATACTGTAGGGAATCTAATCTAGTGAGTGTTTGTCCTCTACAGAATGAGACTGAAAATGGATATTATAATTATAATAGTATATAATAAAGAAATGGTGAATGAAACTGAAAATTATTTTGCGTGTGTCTTCACTACAATTCAGGAGGTTTTTATTGTTATTTCAGAGTTTCAATATCTGCAGTATGTTGTGTTTATTTACTGAATTGATACCTCAATTTTTGTGGGTGGTCTTACATGGAAAGGCTAGACAGGCAGGGTTAATTTCAAATAGAGTTTAAAAGAGTCAAGGGGTAATGTGATTGAAGTGTATAAGATCGTGAACAGCCTTGACAGGGCAGACTTGGAAAGAATATTTCCTCTTGTTGGTAAGGCCAGAACACAGGAACACTGTTTAAAAATGAGCAGTTGGCCCTTTTGGAGCATGGAGCATGTGGAGAACATTTTGTTCAGAAAGATGTGTGACATTGGACAATCCATACCCAGAAACGTGTGGACTCAGGACCATCGAATATTTTTAAGACAGCTGTTAATATAGTTTTCTTAAACAAGGGAATCCAATGTTATTGGAGATGGATGGGAATTTTGGACTATAAATACAAACTGATCAGCCATGACCTTTTTGAATAGTGGATCAGGTTGAAAAGATCAGGCTTCAAGTGGCCTAGTCATAGTTATATAGCACAGAAACAGACCCTTCAGTCCAACCAGTCCATGCTGAACATAATACCAAAATAGATTAGAGTGGTGCTGGAAATGCACAGCAGTTCAGGCAGCATCCGAGGAGCAGGAAAGTCAACGCTTCAGGCAAAAGCCCTTCGTCAGGCTCTATTCCTGATGAAGGGCTTTTGCCCGAAACGTCGATTTTTCTGCTCCTCTGATGCTGCCTGATCTGCTGTGCTTTTCCAGCACCACTCTAATCTAGACTCTGGCTTCCAGCATCTGCAGTCCTTGGTTTCACCCTATAACACCAAATTAAACTAGTCCCACCTGCTCACTCCTGGTCCATATTCCTCCAAACCTTTCCTATTCATGTATCCATGCAAATGGCTTTTAAATGTTGTAATTGTACCCGTGTGTATCACTTCCTCAGGAAGCTCATTCCATACGCAAACCACCCTGTGTAAAAAAAATTGCCCTCTGTCTTTTTTTAAATCTCTTTCCTCTCACCTTAAAAATGTGCCTCCTAGTCTTGAAATCCCCCATTCTAAGGAGAGGACAACTATCATTAACTCTGTTCTATACCTCTCATTATTTTATAAACTTCCATCAAGTAGCCTTTCAACCTCCTACACTCCGGAAAGTGGGGGGGGGGGGGGGGGGGCAGGGGGAAGGTAGCTAAGAAGGCGATAATTGGATGCAGGAAGGGGGGTGATTATAATAGGTCGATGGGGAGAGTGGAGCAGATAGGTGGGAAGGAAGATGGACAGATGGGACAGGTCAAGAGGGAGGGTTGGGTCTGGCGTGAGGTGGGGGAGGGGAGATTTGGAAACTAGTGAAGTTGACGTTGATGCCATGTGGTTGACGGCTCTCAAGGTAGAAGATGAGACATTCTTGCTCCAGACATCGGCTGGATTTGGTCTTGGAGATGGTCCAGAACATGCATGTCCTTGGTGGAGTGGGAGGAGAAGTTGAAGTGGTCGGCCATGGGGGATAGGGATGTTGGGTATGCCCCAGAGATGTTCCTTGAAGTGCTCCGCGAGTTGGCATCCTGTCTCTTTGATGTAGAGGAGACCACATTGAGAGCAAAGGAACAGTAGTTGAAGTGGGTGGATGTAGAGGAAAATCTCTGCCAGATGTGAAAAGATCCTCTGGGGCCTTAGACAGGGGTGAGGGGGGAGCGGCGGACACATTTTACACCTCTTGTGGTGGCAATGAAAGGTGCCGGGTGGGTTGATGGGGGCGTGGACCTAACGAGTGAGTCACGGAGAGAATGGTCTCTGCGGAACACAGCTTGGGGTGGGGAGTAAAATATATCTCTAGTGGTGTGGTCTGACTGTAAGTGGCAGAAATGGCAGAGGATAATGCACTGTACCTGGAGATTAGTGGGATGGAAGGTGAGAAGCAGGGATGTAATTTCCTCCCTGCAGGTGGAGGGGTGGTGGTTCAAGGGCAGAGGTGCAGGAAGTGGAGAAGATGTGGCAGGAGGGCATTGTTGATCACGTGGAAGGGGTAATTGTGGTCCTTGAAATTGGAGATGGGATGTCCTGGAGTGGAATTGCTCCTCCTGGGAGCAGATACAGTGGAAGTGGAGGAATTGGGAGTAAGGGATCACATTTTCAGTGGTGGGGGGATAGTGAGGAAGTGTAGTCCAGGTGGCCGAGGGAGTCGGTCACAGGAAATGGAGACGGAGAGGTTCAGGAAGGGAAGAGAGGATCCGAGATGCTCCAGGTGAACTTAAGGTCAGGGTTGAAGGCATTAATTAAGTTGATGAACTGTCCACCTCCTCGTGGGAGCATGAGGTGATGCCGATCCAGTCATCAATGTAGTGGAGAAAAAGGTAGGGAATAGTGCCAGTGTAACTGCGGAAGATGGGCTGTTCCATGTATCCTATGAAGGAGCAGGTATAGCTGGGGCCCATGTGGGTGCCCATGGCTACCCTTTTGGTCTGAAGCAAGTGGGAGGATTCAAAGTAGAAGTCGTTGAGGGTGAGGACCAGTTCTGCCAATTGATTGAATGTGTGTTATGGAGGGGTACTAGTTGACTTGGTGGGACGGAGGCCTTCACCATGGCAGATGGAGGTGTATGGGGACTGGATATCGATGGTGAAGGTGAGGTTTTGGCAGCCGGGAAAAACTAAAGTCATGGAGGAGGTGGAGGGCATGGGTGGTGTCCCAAATGTGCATGGGTGTTCCTGGACCAAGGGGGACAGGACAGTGTCGAGATATGAGATATGTTTGTGGGGCAGGAAAAGGCAGAGACGATGGGTCAACTAGGGTTGTCAGGTTTGTGAATTTTGGGTAGGAGGTAGAACCAGGCATTGTGGTGTTCCCAGACTATGAGGTTGGAGGATGTCGATGGGAAATCCCCTGGATGATGAGGTTGTGAATGGTCCGGGAGATTATGGTTTGGTGATGGGAGGTGAATCATGGTTGAGGGGGCAATAGTAGGAGGTGTTCGTGAGTTGGCGCCTGACTTCAGCGATGTAGAGGTTGGTGTGCTTAACTACCACAGTATCCCCTCCCCCTTGTCTGCTGGTTTATTGATGAGGTTGGGGTTGGAGAGAAGAGAGTGGAGGGCTGCACTTTGCAAGGGTGAGAGGTTGGAGTGGGTGAGGTGGGTGGACAGGTGGAGGCGGTCAATATCACAGCAGCAGTTGGAGATGAAGAAGTCAAGGGTCGGTAAGAGACCAGGGCGGGGTGTCTAAGAGGATGGAGTATGTTGGAGGCAGAAGAAGGGGTCCTCGGAGGATGGGTGGGAGCCACAATTATAAAAGTAAGCACAGAGGTGGAGGAAGAAAAGTTCAATGTCACAACGTGTATGGAATGTGCTGACCTGGGAGCATAGTGGGATGAAGGTGAGACCTTTATTGTGGGAAGATTAGACATTTTAGCCTTGTATTTCTGGAGTTTGAGGACTAAGAAGCGCCTTGATTAAATCATATAAGAACCCAAGGGACTGTGTAGTGATTGTAATGAGGTCAGCCAGCTAGACATCATGGAATATGAGTTTCCTGGTTGGGGCTGTTAACCTGGTGCAATCAGGGAGTTCTGGCTGACATAAAGAGATGGTTGAAATTCCGGTGCTTAACTGTGTATGTGGCAGTACGAAAGTCAAAGACTGTTCATGTGTAAATAAAGAGTGGCTTGGTGATGGGATACAGCCCCTGTAGAGTAAGTTCAGATGTGAAATTAGGACTTCCTCTTCTGGGAGAACCTACAACCAGAGACTACTGTTAATAAATAAGGGGCCACCCAATTGAAAGAGAGAGAGAGAGAGAGAGAGAGAGAGAGAGAGAGAGAGAGAGAGGGAGAGAGAGAGAGAGAGAAAGAGAAATTTCTTCCTCAGAGTTGAGACACTCTGGAACTCTCTTCTTCAAAAGGCAGTGGAAGCAGGGTCATTGTAAATTTTACGGGGGAAAAGGTAGATAGATGCTTTATAAGCAAGGAGAGGAAAGGTTATTGGGAATAGGTGGGAATATGGAGTAATCAAATCGACATGATGCTACTGATAGATGGAGCTAACTTGAGTAGCGGCATGACTTACTCCTGCTACGAATTTGCGTGTCAATTTGTTCATGAAAAGATTACATGAGGTCAAAGTAAAATACTTAATCATCCTTTGGTGAAGAGGCCAAAGATTTATTTTAGTGATTATAATCACTATAGTAAAGAGTGATTTTTCTGGCAAAATCTATTAAGTGATGAGGAAAGTCAGAAAATAAACAATCAAATGTTTTCTAAATTTTATTTGAACAGAGGCATTATTCTCACAATGAACACTCGTGTACTTTAATCAAATGCATTTGACGATTCAGAAAATTTTATTCCTTTTTTCAAAATCCAGCTTAATTTTAATACATGCAAATGGCAGAAGACATTGGATGCCTGGTGTATTATCCACTTCAGCATCCATTAATCAATGCTTACGGTGCCCTTATATGAAAAGTTATTGTTCATCCTGGGAAATTCATTAAGGATGAAAAGTTTCATTTGTGGAGATATAGGATATTGCAGCCATATTTATTTTACATATTTTTTAAACTGACCAAATCAAATTTCAAAGAGGAAAGACATCTGAACATTTTATCATGAGTGTTTGCCAAATTGTCAATAATGAACAATTTCCTTTTCCAACAGTCAACAAAACACAGGTAGAGATAATGACTTCAAAAATCCACTGGTGTTGAAAATTCAGTGAGTATTATCAAGAGTCTTTCTCTTGGTAACCCATCCTTTCAAATCCCAATTTTTCTCTGTCTCATATACTTCTGAATATTTACATAATACGCCACAAATACTATAGCAGGGGTGTGATCGGGAACAATTGTTTCTTCCCTGCAGACAGAACAGTTTCCCTTGCAGATGCTAATTTTCTAGTCTTTCATTTCTTTTGCTCCACCTCTTACACTGGTACCACTATGGAACTTCATTTCGAGGATCAAATAAACTACACTCAGGTAACAAAGTAGTGTGCCAATTTTCCATTCATATTTAATAACAAAGATTCTTGAAATCATCTAATTGACAAATACTTGGTTTAACCTTGTTAAGGTCCATGTTTCTTATGAAAAACAAGGAACTCTTATGATTAAATTAGATTCCCTACAGTGTGGATACAGGCCCTTCGGCCCAACAAGTCCAACCCCACCCTCCGAACAGTAATCTACCCAGACTCATTTCCCGCTGACTAATGCACCTAACAACAATTTAGCATGGCCAATTCACCTGACCTGCACATCTTTGGACTGTGGGAGGAAACCAGAGCACCCAGAGGAAAACCACACAGAAACGGGGAGAATGCACAAACTCCACACAGACAGTCACCCAAGGCTGGAATTGAACTTGGGACCCTGGTGCTGTGAGGCAGCAGTGCTAACCACTGAGCACTGTGCCACTTATACATACTGATTGTTTTGATGCTAACACATAATATATAATTTGTAACTTTTGAAATACATCAATGAGCCCTAATCTATGCAAAATTTCTCAGTGAACGATAAAAATCTGTAATCAAAAGTTTTATAAGTAAGTAGAAACAATAAGCATCCAAGTGAGCTTTGTTTCAGGGTGACACAGGTTAACGTTTTAACCCCTACAAATATGGAATAATGACTCCAAACAAACAAACAAACAAAAAGGCTAATAAAACAGCCAGCACCACCCACCCATGCAGAGCCAGGATTGAGGATGTCAGCTAGTCATGGCAAGGTCTGCACTATTATCACCATGGTTGCTGCCCAGTGTCATCACCAGTGCAAGTGCAGACTGCCCCACCTTTATTTCATACCAAATAGTTTCTCAGAATGAGAAACTATCCCCTTGTGCTGCCTCAGCTGCTTCATCTTATACTCCCCTCCTGGTCCATCATGCCAATTCAGGCCAGGGCAAATTTTCTTGCTTGGCATTCACTTTCAAATTTTCCTCCTTGCAGATTACTTAAATTAGCTATCTAACGCACTACAGCACCTCTCAATGCTGTTGCAATTTTGCTAAACTTTGGGGATGTTAATCTTAACATTTTAGGGAATCAATCTCGTGGGTTACAACCAAATTCCTTGACAAAAAAAAATCCCAGATTGTCAACTGCCGATTTATTTGAATAACTTTCACTTACAGGCATTTTAAAAATTTGCAATGCTTTTGAATGATGTCAGTTACATCTTGCACATCTAGAGATGGTGTTTGAAGCATTAGCAGCCTTGATAATAAAAATGATTACAGTTCGATGCAAACTGAATATCACAAGCTAACAATTCAAATTGTACACTTGTATTGAACAAGCAGGAAGCAGGATGTTTTGCCCTGACACTGGTGCCTTGAAAAATACTTCTGGAGAGACGCTTGAGGTGGGTAACTGCAGGCATACGCTATTCCTAAATATCGGCCCGTTTAAATATTTCAGCTGCAGACCCAGTGGTTTATTTGATGAAGCACTGGGAGCCTTACCAGAAAATACAAGTCTCTGCAGCCATTTGAGGATTGTCAGCAGCCCTTAAATTATCGACAGCTTTTTACCAGAAAATGATTTCAAGGACCAGAACATATGTTTTCAGCCAGTGAAGCTTAAATAACAGCAGGATCAGGAAGGACAACAGGCTCTAAACAAACAAGAAAATCCACCTGGCAACAGGAAACAATTTTCACTTTGCCGGACCACTCTGGGATCTGTGTTGTACAGGAATAATTAGCACCTGAAACACAGCTACGAGACAACAGTTAGCACATGGGGGGCCAGTAATCAGCATATGGGTCAGACACCAGGGGAGAAATGATAAACCAGATTAAGCTCATGTCATTTTATCGCAATGATGTAAAATAAGTTGGCAATGTATCTTGATACAGACTGTGCCCATTAACGTGTACCCATCTGTCACATAATAGTAACTAGTAGTAAAGTCAACATTTTCAATCATGCATATTACATTACACGCTCCAGACATTATGGTTTCTGTATTTATTGATACTGGTAACTAAATACATATAGAAAGTAATATGTCCTGTGAGAAACAGAAAATAAAAAATATAGCATGAAAGCTTTACAACTTTTAAAGGCCAGGCTTCCATGAAAAAAATCCCCTCCATTGTATCCCAAACAAGTATCTTTTTCCACTTTCTCTCCTTTGATGCTTCTCCAAGCTCAGCTTGTCTGAGAGCCACACCTCCTGTTCTCTCAACCTTACTCATACTAAACTGCTGACTACTTAACTTTGTTCCTTGATTCCCCTTGTTAACTGATATTATGGCTTTTCACCTTCTATCCCCTGTAAACTTTACATCATCCAAATGACATACCCAGAACACGTCATATTATGAACTTTCAATCTATATTTCTAAAAATTGGATCCAAACAACTGGCTGTGCAAATTATGTGATTTATTTTGGGCATTTAGACTATAGACAGCATCAAGTTCCAGTTGAGTTCCTAATGGAAAATGGATGTACATGAGGGCACCTCATAGCATCTAGAACTCATGCATCTCACAGTTGGATAGAGTTTTCAGACTGTCTCTCTCTGTGACATAAGGGAAGGTCAAAAACCAATATCCCCTATCAATTTATGATTGCATCAAGATGGCCACACCCCATTTATAATTGACTGCTTGGACCTCAAAAGTTAACGTCCGAGCTGGTTATGCGACTATAAATAGTTTCAGAGACTTTGCATCATTTAATCCCAAATCCAATCCAACAGATCCATCATAGCTGCAAGTTGTCAGCCAGTCTGAGAACCAGACTAAAATTCACTGCTTGATGACTTGTAGCTGAAGCACTGAACCCCCATTCTAGTTTCAAAGTTTACATGAGAACCAACTTTCTAGACAACTACAAGCAACCTCACAACCCGTTGTGCACCGCTCATATGACAAATCTCTCACCTTAATTTCAGATTATCAAATTCATTCATAAGAAATTACAGGCCAATCACATGGGTGAGCATAAATCATAAATCAAATAGAATTAACCGTAATTTGAAAAAGTGCACTCTTGCTATCTGTATCTAATCGTTGTGTGTGTACCTGTGTATGCACGAGGTTGTGTGTGATGAAGTTTAACAGGGGCTAGTGTAAAAGATAAAATAACATCCATTTACTGTCTTGAGTTAATTATAATACACACTGCAAGATATAGGCCCGAGGAGAAAGTAAGGACTGCAGATGCTTGGTGAGCAGAGTCGAAAAGTGTGGCACTGGAAAAACACAGCAGGTCAGGCATCATCCTAGAAGCAGGAGAGTCGACATTTCGGGCATAAGTCTTTCATCAGGAAGGCTCAAAGGCCACAATCCCAATTTTATATTTTAGCTTTATATTTTTTGGTTTGCCCAGGATTTTAAGTGAGTTTGTAGTAAACCTGCAATGAAATTTTAGGAATTACTTTGGAGATATTGATTTAAAAGCAAAACTGATTGTGCTTTGATTAAATAATTAAGAATTATGTAATCAATAGTAATCAGTAGTAATACTATTAATTGAGAGCTTGTATGTTTTTTCCCTAAATTACTCTTTCATTTTGTTTTTATTCTGGTCAATGTAAGTCATGTTTACAGCATTTTTTGTTGTCTAAACTACAATTTTTCTTTAATTAAAAAAAGAAAGTGCTGAAAAACTCAACAGGTCTGGCAGTACTCAAAGAAAAAGAGTGAACATTTCAAGTCTAGTCGATTTTTTCAAATTTCCAGCATCCATAATATTTTACTTCAATTTCACTATTTTTCTTTCTTCTATCTATAATTGCTAAAACAGCAACTGTTTTCTACTACTAAAAGGAGTCAGTTCTTACAGTATTCAATGACCCTTGAACCATAAGCTGGGATAACAGTTAACCTCGCACATGTGATGGTCAACTATTGAATGGAGGCAGGCGATGGAGATAATTAATATACAGTATAACATGAATAATGGCTGATTGAAGACCCCATCAAATGGATGTCTAAATAGCCCAAGACTTATGGAGTCCATAAGCCATATGCAAAGAATTTGTTAAGGACCTGTGTATGTCAGATCATTGTTTTGAGAAACCCTGAATGGAAGTCTGGGAAAACTGGAATGGAGTCAGCAATTAGACTCAAAGGACCACAACAATCAGCATTCAGTGGTGCAACCAAGTGGGCAGGTCAACCTTTGGATAATGTGAAAGAAGGGAGGCTGAAGAAGTTACTGCTTGGAGCATTCACCTTCCCCTCTGCTGTCCCAGACAATGTTATTTGAACACTTGATTTATGTACAAATTGGAAACATACATTTTGGGAAATTCTCTGGAACTGACTGGTTCATCATTCCAATTTGTGCTGTAGAAAAGTTGTCTTTGACCTTTTATTGTATATATAGAAACTAATTAGTTCCCTGATGGGTTAATTAGAGTTATCTTTCTTTCCTAATTTAACTATTAAGAACTGCTTAAGCGTTATTTAATATGAACTGTTGTTATAACAGATCACTTGGTATTATGTCACTCATTCCAGTTACTTCCAGAGTATGGTGTTGAGCCAAAGTGAGCTTCCATAAAGGACTCACATGCCATACAAAGGATAAGAAAATATGCACCTGTTTTCAGTCAAAACAGATGCATTATGTATATTAAGAGAGCATATGCATTCTGCCCATGAGAAAAAACTGCTGACTGAGTCCTTACTTAGGCCAAATCCAATTCGCTCATCATGTCTCGCCTGATCTTTATTATTCACAGTTAAGCAACAACTTGTTTTTAAATGCCTTTTTCTGATGTTGGAACGATGGACAAATGATAACATTAGTTCATTTATAGTTAACAAAGCACTTCTAGCAAGACAGAGAAAGGATGACACAAACTGATAGATAACTAGTAATAGCATAAACATTGGGATGAAAGTGAACTGACGAAACCAAAGTGTTGCATATCATAAAATCAGCAAGAAATATTCATATATCCATTAAAGGAAAAGAACAAGAATAGACACCATAATTCACATACTCAGGAAGCAAACAGAATATGCAAATAATTAAGAATAAGGATAGAAAGAGGATAGGCCAGATTTAGTAAGATGTCTGAACAAAACTCAAAATAAAAACTTGTAAAGAGTTTGATGTTGATTATTGTTTTCCACAAATATGAGACATTACGGAGACCACCGATTTTCTATTAACTTTGAATCGTGGATCTGGAGGATCACCTGGACAGAAAGAGTAACAAATACTGAAGTACTGTGGAGAATGAATGAACAAAGAAATTTGTTGAAAATAAATTAGGAAAAAATAGGAAGTCAGAGATGCGTAACATGAAATAGACCTGTAAAAGATGTTAAGAAGGGAATATTTCAAGGAAAAACAGGAAGAGGAAAGAGAATATCAGTGCTCTAGCACTTGAAAATTGAAGGAAGCTATTTGTAAATTCAAAGGCAGACACAGGAGAGCAGAAAAACGATGACTTGATGAGGACCACACTTTGGTGGAATACATTATGATGAAATAACATGAAATAATAAACTATGTCCTTGCAAAACACTTTTTTATACAAGATTACTTACAGTTTCCCCACATCCTTCACAGAATTTATAAATGCACTCCAGAGCTCCACAGTCCCTCCACATTTGCAAGGGGCAGAAATCAGTAGACATTCAGAACTACTCATCATTGTCTTAATGTTTCTACTTATTGTTTTGAATCATTACCCCTTTGATTTTAGTTTTGTGCTAATGAAGGATCCCATTGGAATCCTTCCTCCAGATCACTATAGTAGCAGGATTACAAAATACAAACAATCAAAATCTGTTCCCATAAATAAAAGTTCCCGTTGTGCAGCAACCACCAGTAATAAATGTGTACTGACTGCACCACTTGCTATTGTGGCAATACCGAGTTTTAAATCTTGTTTCAAATCCAATTTATTTTACAACTTTCTCCCAGTAAATAAATATGACTTCGTAATCATTAAATATGTAGAAGTCTTGAATTCTTTGAAATGGACTCCATGGACACAAGTGTAGTGGATACCTGCAGCTCCTGATACACGTTCTTGTCTGAATTCTCTGAATAGGTTTGTTTGCACTGTTCATGCAAACAGAGCTCTTCACAGATCAAATGTTTTTGTCCTAACCTGCCAGCCTATGTCAGTACGGATCTCAAGCATTCCCACATGGGAATCTCCAGGCCTTCCTGGATCAAAGACAAGTTGACAGTAAGTTTCTTTTTCTTCCTAAAGGGAGCACTCATCCCTTTCCCCCACCAAACTAGTCACAGTCCCAGGATTAAATATCATTCATAGTTGTTACTAACTGTGCCCATCTGCAGGGTTTTGAGTTGCCTTCAATGATTCATCTGTGGTTTGGAGGATAACCAAAGGTCAATAAAGGAACCATTTATTGTGATATTTTTATATTTTCCCAAAGGCTTTCAACAAGAACCCCTTTTCAAATAACAGTATTGTACAAGGTAAGCATTCGTGAGTTTGGAGGTGAATATATTGGCCTGAATTGAAGATTAGTTAATGAACAGAAAAAAAGTAGGAATAAAGAACATCTTCAATTTATTGGCTGTAATGACCACTGCTGGGATTTGGTTATTTACAATATGTATAAATAACATGTATAAAGGCACCAAGAATAATGCAAGGTTTTTGATATTATGAAGCTAGATGGGCCAAGAAGCTGTTAGGACAGTACAAAGAAACTGTAAAAACATATTTGCGATATAACATAAGCTGGAATATATTTTGGGGAAGTATGGGGTTATTCATTTTGGTACAGAGAATGTAAAATCAGATTTTTTTGTAAATGGTAAGAAACTTCTAAATATTAAAGTTCAGGGAAATGTTTGTTCTTCAAGAAACATACAGCTTATAAGAAAAAAAAGCCTAAGAGTTGCAGATGCTGTAAATCAGAAATTGCTGGAAAAACTCAGCAGGTCTGATAGCACCCATTTTCCAAACAACAAAACAAGCTTTTAGGATCAATGCCAGCAGTCTAGCCCTGAGTACCTGGATAGGTCAGTGAAGGCATCTTCATATGCCACATCAGTGCAAATGAACTATCAAACTCACATTGTTCCAACATATTCACTATTAGTTCCACATCACCAAAACAGCATCATTTCAGTTTATACTTTTCATTGTACAATTAGTATAATTTTTACATATACCATAGATTGGCTCAATTAATTGAGTGAATCCTCTGTCGCTGAGTACTACTTAATATTAAACAAATTCTCCATAGTTTTTGAATGAAATTAGATTGTCAATGCACAATTCTGACTTGCTGCTTTGAATTTTTGAGGAGTCACAGACTCCTGAGCCCTTCCAAAATGGCCGACAGGATTCCATCTGAGAAGGCATACCCTTTGTTCATCAGATCCTTCAGACCCAATTCTTGTCAGGACGGGGTTGGTTGGAAATCAGGAAAAGGATGTGACCCACATGTGGAAATCAGCAGGGCCATTTAAACAGAGTTCTGACTTCGAACAAACACTACTTTCAATGAAGCAGGAACACCTTTAGAGAGAATGTAAATTTTCTTTAAGGACAGATCGATCTATAGATCTGTCGAGTTACCCACTTGTTCAGATAGCCAACCTTTTAAAAACTGATAAAACTCTGCCAGCCTACATGCGAGTTAAAAAAATACTTCCGATCTAAGTATTGTAATCCCTTTTTGCTGACACAGCCTCTCTTAGCATTTTTAATACTTGGCTGTTTTCCAAACATTATCACCACCACAGTGGGGTGTTGTTGCGAGTTCACATTTTGATCAATAGTGCAAAGAGACTGCTAAAGGATTCATTGTCTTTGATATGGAGTCATGAATGCCAATAACTGTTTTCATAAGGGGTTAAATGATCATAGAATTCCTACAGTGTGGAAGCAGGCCCTTCGGCCCATCAAGTCTACACCAACCCTCAGAAGAGCATTCCACCCAGACGTGCCCCCTAGCTCTGCATTTCCCATGGCTAACCCATCTAGCCTGTACACTATGGGCAATTTGGCATAGGCAATCAACCTATCCTGCAAATCTTTGGATAGTGGGAGGAAATCGGATCATCTGGTGGAAACCCATGCAGACACGGGAAGAACATGCAAACTCCACACAGACAGTCAACCGAGGCTGGAATTGAACCCAGGCCCCTGGAACTATAAGCCAGCAGGGCTAACAACTGAGCCACTAGGCCGCCCTTATTGAATAGGCTTTTTACTATATACAATATAGTGGAGTCTATACCTGATATTTAAAAGCTTAATTCATCTCTGAATGTCTCCCGACAGTGAATGCTAGGCAAGTTGACAGGGGCTGTGGAAGAGTAAAGGGTGGCCATGAGTTGGCACCAAGTAGACTTCTCTTGTCAAGAGGAAGAAGAAGGCTTATGTTAGGATGAGATGATGGATGATGGCTCAGTTAGGGCACTTGAGAGTTACAAGTTAGCCAGGGAAGACCTAAAGAGAGAGCTAAGAAGAGCCAGGAGGGGACATGAGAAGTAATTGGCGGATAGGGTCAAGGAGAACCCTAAGGCTTTCTATTGGTATATCAGGAATAAAAGGATGACAAGAGTAAGATTAGGGCTGAAAATATGTTGCTGGAAAAGCACAGCATGTCAGGCAGCATCCAAGGAGCAGGAGAATCGACGTTTCGGGCATGAGCCCTTACGTCGATTCTCCTGCTCCTTGGATGTTGCCTGACCTGCTGCGCTTTTCCAGCAACAGATTTTCAGCTCTGATCTCCAGCATCTCAGTCCTCACTTTCTCCTAGAGTAAGATTAGGGCCAATCAAGCATAGTAGTGGGAAGGTTTGCGTAGAGGAGATAGGGGAAGTGCTAAATGAATACTTTTCGTCAGTATTCACACTAGAAAAAGACAATGTGGTTGAGGAGAATACTGAGATACAGGCTACAAGACTGGATGGGATTGAGGTGCATAAGGAGGTGTTAGAAATTTTGAAAAGTATAAAAATAGATAAGTCCCCTAGGCCTGATGGGATTTATCCAAGGATTCTCTGGGAAGCCAGGGAGGAGAATGCCGAGCCTTTGGTTTTGATCTTTCCGTTGTCACTGTTTACAAGAAGAGTGCCAGAAGCAAATGTTGTTCCTTTGTTCAGGAAGGGGAAAGAGACAACCCTGGAAATTATAGACCTGTGAGCCTTACTTCGGTTGTGGATAAAGTGTTGGAAAGGGTTACAAGAGATAGGATTCATAATCATCTAGAAAGGAACAAGCTGATTAGGAATAGTCAACACAGTTTTGTGAAGGGTAGATCATGCCTCACAAACCTATTGAGCTCTTTGACAGGGTGACCAAACAGGTGGACAAGGGTAAAGTGGTTGATGTGGTGCATATGGATTACAGTAAAACATTTGATAAGGTTCCTCATGGTAGGCTATTGCATAAAATACAAAGGCATGAGGTTGAGGGTGATTTTGCAGTTTGGATCAGAAATTGGCTAGCTGAAAGAAGATAGAAGGTGGTGGTTGATGGAAATATTTATCCTGCAATACCGCAAGGATCTGTTTTGGGTCCACTGTTGTTTGCCACTTTTACAAATGACCTGGATAAGGGTGTAGAAGGATGGGTTAGTAAATTTACGGATGACACTAAGGTCGGTAGAATTGTGGATAGTGATGATGGATATTGTAGATTACAGAGAGACATAGATAAGCTACAGAGCTGGCTGACAGTGGCAAATGGAGTTTAATGTGGAAAAGTGTGAGGTGATTCACTTTGGAAGGAGTAACAGGAATGCAGAGTACTGGACTATTGGTAAGATTATTGGTAGTGTAGATGAGCAGAGAGATTTAATGTCCAGGTACATAGATCCTTGAAAGTTGCTACCCAGGTTGATAAGTTCGTTAAGAAGGCATACAGTGTGTTAGCTTTTATTGTTCAAGGGATTGCGTTTCAGAATCATGAGATCATGCTGCAGCTGTACAAAACTCTAGCGTGGCCACATTTGGAGTATTGCATACAGTTCTGGTCACTGTATGCAAGGAAGGATGTGGAAGCTTTGGAAAGGGTTCAAAGGAGATTTACTAGGATGTTCCCTCTATACCTCTTGATATGGAGGGAAGGTCTTACAAGGAAAGGCTGAGGGACTTGAGGCTGTTTTCATTAGAGAAAAGGAGGTTTCGAGGTAACTTAATTGAGACATATAAGATAATCAGAGGGTTAGATAGGGTGTACAGCGAGAACCTTTTTCCTTCAATGCCAATGGCTAGCATGAGGGGACATAGCTTTAAATTGAGGGGTGATAAATATAGGACAAATGTCAGAGGTAGTTTCTTTACTCAGAGAGTAGTAGGGTGTGGAATGCACTGCCTGCAACAGTAGTAGACTCGCCAACTTTAAGGGCATTTAAGTGATCATTAGATAGGCGTATGGACAAGAATGGAATTGTGTAGGTTAGATGGGCTTCAGATTGTTTCCACAGGTTGTCACAACAATGAGGGCCAAAGGGCCTGTACTGCGCTGTATTTTTCTATGCTCTAGACATAGGATGCATAATAAATGGCATGAGATGGGTGGGGTAATGAGTTGGCACAGGGACTACAAGGAGCTATGTGAATGCGAAGTGTAAGGGTTGATATGAGTTGGCATGTATGGGAATTTTAAGGTATAGTCTAATGGACTTGAAGAAAAGAACTGGGTTGAAGTCCCACAGAACAAAGATGAGCCATTCAAACAGTCTGCCTCCGTATGCAGCAGCCCATATATGGCTACGTCTGTTCTGGATCTCACGGTGGCATCTTACACCAGCCCTCCAGAATGAAGATCCAGCTATTCAGGGCCTTTTTAACACATTTACCAATTCCCAATAGCTGACTCGAGAGCAAAGTTTTGGGCACTATATCATAGGTAATGCATAAATATCATTAATTCTTGTGACTTAACCAATGGCTTTTACATTTTTTCTTATTAAATGATGGGAGAGAGGTTTTAGCCACTGGGCCGATGGAAACTAATGCATCAATTAGCCCTCTGTGAAAATACCACAAGAACAAAGCATTAAATATATTTATGTTTATGCACCCAGTAATCCTCAAGAGGAATACTCAGAAGAATAATTACTTAAAAAAAAGGAATATAATTCTCAAGTGTCACTGTTAAATGTATGGCTGAGTTGATGCAATGCAAAGGTTGGTTAATCTTATACCATCAGGGACATTCTCAAATATTTTTTTTTTCAATCGAGTTGCATTATCAATCCATCGTCCTTGCATGAGGTGCAATGGTCTGCTACTATTTGATGCAGCTTGTCGTCATTAAATATTTTAAAAATGGAAAAATGAAAGGAAATCTATTTGAAAGGATGAGAAAAAAGGTGTTAAGCACAAACACAATGCTGTGCTGCTCAGCTCATGGAGATTCTGAATGCGTCTACATTCTGTGGTGACTTTATTCTGTTCCTTAGGTGCTGATGGAACTGCTATTTGTTCGAACTCAGGGGAAGCTTGTCAGGAATGTATTAGCATTATCTGTTTGTTGCCTCAACTGCTGTAAAAGCCTGGTGATTATTAAGTAAAGGCCTATGGCCATGATGCCAATTGTTAGTGCATTCACATTTAAGGCTAAGCTAACTTAGACGTGTCCCATCAGTAACCAGCACCATCAGAAACACATTACAAAGTCAATCATTCAGCTGCCTTATCGAGGGTTTTCTCTGTGAAAATTGACTGCTATGGTTCTATGTGATAACAGTCATTTAATCTCAAAAGTAATTTATTGGTTGTAAAGCACTTTATAACGTGCCGAGATACTACCTAAATGCAATTCAAAGAGCCATAGAGCATGGAAACAGATCCTTCAGTCCAACCAGTCTATGCTAACCATGTTCTCAAAATAAACTAGTCCCACCTGCTTGCATTTGGCCTCTATCCCTCCAAACCTTTCCTATTCATGAACTTATCAAAATGTCTTTTAAATGTTGTAACTGCACCCCTGCATCTACATTTTCTCTGGCTGTTCAATCCTCACACAAAACACTCATTATATAAAAAAGTCGTCCCCATGTCCTTTTTTAATCTTTCTCCTCTCCCCTTAAAAATGTGCCCCCTAGTTTTGAACTCACCCATCCTAGGGAAAAAAAAGAAACTCTTGTCGTTCATTTTATCTATGCCCCTCATGATTTTATGCACCCCTTTAAGGTCACCCCTCAACCTCCTATGCTCCACTGAAAAACGCCCCACCCTTTCCAGTCTATTTTTATGTCTCAAACGCTTAATTCCTGGCAACATCCTGGTAAATCTTTTCTGAATCCTCGCTAATTTAATAATATCCTTCCAAGGACAAGGTGACCAGAACTGCACACAGCACTCCAGAGGAGGCCTCACCAACATGGTGTACAACTCAATAGATATGCCAACTTCCATACTTAAAGGTCTAAGCAATGAAAGCAAGTGCCTTAATGCATACGTTAACTACCCACTCTACCGGTGACACATAATGCTTCATCTTAAATGTTGCAAACATCAGCATGATTGAATCAAAGCATTTTTGAGCAGGAGAAAGAACAGGATTTGCAATCAGGTTGACCAGCAATTCTGATGGTGAGTACTTGTGACTGTATTAAGTAAATGCTATGCACATATTATCAAAAACCTACTTCTGTTCCTCTGTTCTTATCATATGCTGTTTTAGAAACCACCGAGGTGTTCATGCATAGATGACTTATTTAATATATTCACATTACTTTTTCTTTTAAAGAAACATTCCTTATTCCAGTTTTAGACCTATTTACAGGTTCTTCTATCTCTAAGGTTGGTGTTACGTGCCCACTCAAAGTTTAGCTGGTTCAACACATTCCAGACAATTGGTCGGCATGGTCTAGTTAGATCAAAGGGTCTGTTGTCTGTTTCCATGGTGTACGACCCAAGACTCTAATTCATAACTGATGGAATGTTGACCATTTTTCTGTTGACATGTTAAAAGTTTGGCCTCATCTACTCCTCACCAGCAATAAATATCTAGTGGCACATTTTGAAAAGAGCAATGTCATTCTCCTGGGATCCTTCAAAAAACATCACACAAGGTAGTGTTCACATGGAAATTTCTTCACAAATGTCTGTGGATGCTCAATCAGTTGCAAGGTTATGGTAGACCTTTGCTGGTTAAAGGAAATCCAGGAATCTGAAGCAAAGTTCTGTGAATGGATTTAAATAATTCATGACATCCATTGCTATGTTCCAAAAGGTAGCATGGATGTAACGTAAGTAAGTAGGAAGGCCAACAGAATGCTTGTTGTGAAGGAGATAGATTGTAAAAATAAGGATATTTGGCTAGGGTAAGTTTAAGACTACACCTAGCATACTGAAGGAAGTTATATGAAGAGAGATACATTTGCAATGGAAGGAGTTAAGAAAAGCCTTCCTAGGTTTACTTCTGGGATAAAGGGGCCATCTTATGTGGAAAGGTTGAGCAGGTTGGGCTTACTTATCTGGCATTTTCTACAGCCACTGGACATTTCAACCTACAACTTACAACCAGCAAACATTTTCTGAAGTGAAGTCACTGCTTTAAGAAATATGACAGTCAATTAGATCCATAAACTCCTGTAAACAGCTCAATCATAATATCCAGATAAAACACTTTTGTGATGTTGATTGATAAATATTCGCCAGGGCATGAGCAACAACTCTTCTGCTCTTCTACAAAATAATGGGATCTCTAAATCTACTCATTGAGGCAATTGCAGCTTTAAGTTAATATCTAATTGTAAAGATGGCAGTTCCAATCCTGCAGCACTCTTTCAGTACTGCACTAGAGAGTATGCCTCAAGGTCTGAAGCCAGGCTTAACCCAGGGAATTCAAGAGTCAGAGGCAAAAGTGTTACTAACTGAGCCACGGCCGATATTACAGCTGTCTACAATGTGACTTCAGGATTTAAAAAAAAACAAATAGTACTCCCTCCACAAGGAGTGGACAACAGATTGAAACTGGTCATTTCTGATCTAGATCACTGCAAAATCACAAAGTGACTGCCCCACTGAACAATATCAATCAGTTTTACTTGGCTGAAAAATGTTAGTGTGTCTGAATGTTTTCACTTCTAATTTAAATCCAGCAATAATGAGAAGCCACTTATTGGAAACCAAACAAGATTTTTTTTTTCCCCAGGCATGATGCAGCTGGGGTATCTGGGACTCTTGCCTCTAATTGTAACTGACATCAAATTAAACTGTAAGCTCCTTTAGGACTTTAATGGAGAACAATTAACATAAATCATTGTCCAAATTTGTGGAAACACATTCTAAATTTTCTGGAACAGGTATACTTAGTACTCAAATTATAAAATCCAGTTCTAATTTTCGACCTCTGTCTTTTTGTTTTAACCTCTTAGAAATACATCTGAATAGGAGGGAATATTTGTCCAGGACTGTAATTTCTAAAAGGAAAAAAATCATCTCAGTAATTCTCAGTTCAAGCAGTACCTTTGAGGCAGAGCATGGTTGTAAAGAGTAATTTTTCGACTGGAGGCCTGCAACCAGCAGGGATCGATGTTAGGTCCACTTTTGTTTGTCAATTATACAAAAGATTTGGATGAGAATTTAGGAGGCAAGATTAGTAAGTGTGCAGATGACACCAAAATTGGTGGCATAGTCCACAGTTAAGAATGTTATCTCAGATGACAAAGGGATCTTGATCAATAGCCCATTGGGCTGAGGAGTGGCAGATGGAGTTTAATCTGGAAAAATGCAAGGTGTTGCGTTTTGGTAAAACAAACAAAGACAGGACTTAACAGTTAATGATACAACCCATTATGTGATGGTATCGAACAGAGAAGCCTATGGATTCAGATACATAATTCTGAAATTTGCACCACAGGTGGACAGGGTGGTTAAGATGGCATTTAGCATGTTCGCCTTCATTGCTCAGAGTATAGGAATTGGGACATCATGTTGATGTTGGTGAGGCCACTTTTGGAGAACTGTATAGAGTTCTGGGCTTTCTGCAATAGGAAGGTTTTTATTAAATTGGGGAGAGTTCACAACAAGATTTACCAGGATGTTGCCAGGATGGAACATTTCAGTTATAAGGATACCCTGTGACTTTTTTCACTGGAGTGTAAGAGGTTGAGGGATGACCTTACAAAGCTTTATAAAATCATGAGGGCCATGGATAGAATGGATAGCAAAGGTCTTTTCCCTGAGGTGGGTGAGTTCAAAACCAAGTGGTACATTTTTAAGGTGAAAAAAAGATTTAAAACAGACCTGAGGAGCATCTTTTTCACATAGAGGGAGGTTCATGTGTGGAATGAACTGCCAGAAGAAGTGGTAGATGCAGGTATAGTTACTACAATTAAAAGACATTTTGACAATTGCATGAGTAGGAAAGGTTTAGGGGGAGTACGAGCCAATTGCGGTAAAGTGGGATGAGTTCAGTTTTGGAAAATTCATCAGCATGGATGAGTTGAACCAAAAAGGTTTATTTCTGTGCTCTATGACTACATATGTATCTTCAATCCCTCAGAATAAAGCTTGTAAAGCAGGAAAGTGCTGCTAAAGAAGGTAGACAGAAGAGGGAGGATTGCTTTGAACAGAGCGACAAAAAGTCTGTTTGGGGTCAGGCCCAACTCACCAGAGGAAAAAAATCACTTTTAAAGGCCAGTTACTGAGCAAATAGAATATTATCATAATCTTCTCGTCTGATTGCAGGGTGCATCCAGTTCAATCTAATCTTTCAATATGTCTGTGCCGTTGTATATCTGTACTAACATCTAGATCACTTTCTAACGTGATGCATTAATATTATTGACCATAATTGTAGATGATAACATTGATCCCATAACACTGTTACTCATTTAGTGTGCTGATGCAGGCACAATGGGCTGAAAGGCCTCCTTCTGTACTGTGATCCCCTAGGATTCATGGCAAGACTTCTGCACTAAGAAGTCAGTGGTGGCACACTGGCTTACAAACATAGAAATTAGGAGCAGGACAAGGCCATTCAGCCCTTCTTAGCCTGTTAATTCAATAAGATTCTGTCTGATCTGATTATGGCCTCAACTTCACATTTTCATTCACCCCATAGTAGAGCAAAAAGTATTTACTTCAATGTGATGCTGCAGCTTACAAATCAGCACCAGACTGACAAAATGAATTTGTTTCTACTGATGTAGGAAATGGCATGCAGCAAGACAGCTTGCATGTGGATGTAAATGATTCATGACTGCTTCGACTTTACGAAGTGCTTCATGTATATCAAATTATAGTAATCCATAGGAATTGGATGAAATTACATGCTCAGCAAAGAAGATTTTTTTAAAAGTACTTCATATAAGAGACTAGCAATTAGTCACTTGGAAATACATATCTTGAGTATTTCTGAAAAATATGTCATTTTGTCAAAGTTTTTCATCTTGCACATGTCAGGACAATTCACAAGAAACATTAATGAAAAGGGAACTAACACACTGCATGAAAGGACAATGCTGATTGGTCAGTAAATACATTGTTTGGTAAAGGCATTGCCATGGAGAATGCAGTTAAATTATGACTGACAATTATCTGCCAAGCTTTATTTAAATTTTAAATAACATAGGTTGACTCCAATTAATCAAGACATCATCCAGAGAAATTAACCAGAGAATGACTGTCACCTATACTAATGAGTTAATACAGGCACAGTGTGTGGACAAGTTCTTTTATCTGCAAATAACACGGCCTTATGTATTCACATATAGAGCTTCCATCCTAAACAGGCATACCACACACAAATCCAACTGACAGTCTTAAATGGATAGTCACCATAATTTTTCACATACTCAGGATTAATTAGCAAGTGTTGTTTACTTGCAGAATTGTATCTAAGTTGGACGTAGTGTTGAGAGCTTTTCAAGTGTGGCCTGGTTGAGTACAGACAGTACCTTGCTTGTTCTGAACAGCCAAAGGGATGCGCTGTTTGATATAATCTGCTACTCATTGAGATGTGGCCTAAATACTTGGTATCACACCAGCACTGAAATTCATACATCACATTACTCTTCTTTGTGATGAGTGCGAAACATCTGTGCGAAAAATCAACAACTTTAGGCCCACTTACTACTTGGTGTATATATAGGAAGAAAATCTCTCATCCAATACCTACAGGCTGTTTTAATGCATCCTATTGCAGCAGCAGGCTGGCATAGTAAACAAACATTTCAGGCTCTATTTACAGGCTCACAATAGTAGATGGAACTCCAGGAATCCCAACAAGTACACTGACCAGAGAAGATAGGTTTGCAGTACACCAAAGTAAAGAACCCCTGGCCTACAGTTCAGGCAATATTGGAGAGAAACAGAGGCTAGTCCTAAATTGGGGTGTGAAATTGGGGTCTGAAATTTCTCACACAGTATTTTTGTGACTAGAGTTTGGAGCATTTGAGAGAATATAGTTGGCGAGAGTAGAGTGAGATATGGAATTTTGGAGCACTAAGTGTGAGCTGCTGATGTGATTGATGGAAAGTTGTTGGTGGAAACTCTCCTGAGCTTTGACAACTGGCTCAGATAGACTGCACTGATATTGGGTATAAACAAAGACCAGAATGTTTGTAATCCATTTGCATAGCAGTGCAGCCATGAGGAATGAACTGTATGGTGGGCAATAGACCAAATCCTATCAATGACGTTCATTGCCACAGAACTAGCAGAAAACTAGGCTAATGATCTAGAGACATTAATCAAATAATTGGAAAGTCAAACTCTATTATTCACATAAGATTTGGAATAAGTGTGCATCAGTAATGGTGACCATGAAGTGATTTGGTGTAAAAATCTATATTGTTCACCAGTGTCCTTTAGGGAATGAATATGCTTTTCCAGTCGGGTTCATATGTAACACCAACCTGTGGCAAGGTGGTCGAATCATAATTGTTCTGTGAAACTAGCAAGCCACCAATATTCATTCAAGACGGCAACCTACCTTCTCAAAGGCAAATACATATTAAGTGGTTAAGTATTAATTTAATTTGGCCATTTTGCTATGGTAACTCTGTAATAGCAAACATGTCAGTAAGCTGGTTTGATACGAACACATGACTAAAATAAGCCATTTTTTGCCAATCAAATTACTCTATTAAGGTAGCATTCAGTCATGAAGCAAATGATGAGGCAAATAATGAGTCCTGATTGAGTTATAATTCATGAATCAATAATCATATCAGTAAGACAGAGTTTTCATTTAAAGTTGAGGTCAATTATTCTAAGTCTGTTTGTGATAAAATGCAATACAATGCATAATATTGGTAATTATTTACTTTTTCAAAGTAAGGCGTGATCTGAATCTAACCTTATTTTGTTTACTTAATAGTTGAAGACTAAGCGGATCAATTAAATATGGTTGCACTTCCTTTATTCTTATATTCATCCATCTTTAAAAGCCTCCCATTTGCAGAAACCATATAGAAACACATCCATCATATCTACTAACTCATGTGCATCAGTACCCTCTGAATTTCCTAACTTAAATGAATTCTTTTGATGGGTTCCAGATGCAGAAATGGATCAATTTTTGTGGAAATTTCAAGAGAGTCAGCTGAGATTCTGCGTGGTCCCAGCACAACTCCAGTCGCCAATTGCTGCTCCAGTAACTCTGACCAGCAGAATATCTGGGCAAATGTAAGCAACTTGTGTCATCAGAACATTCTAATCATGCAGTTTGTTACTGCCAATTGGTCGGTGTGTAACTAATTGTTTATTTTATTATCTTTTAAAATGATTTCAGTTCTGAAACTTTATTGACATATTAACAAGTATAATTAAACTGTTATATGGAATTTGAGACATCACCACAGAAAGCATCTAGTGCTTACTCACTTATACCTCTGTTACTGTCCATAGTGGAAGTTTGTAATTTGTTTGCATATTTAATTAGTCCTTTTTTAAAAAGGAAGAACCTCTTGTCAAAATATTGATCGAAGTGAAGATGGTTAAAAATGGGTAAAAATTGAGCCACAAAAGATAGTGGGAGAGCTGGTTATGCTTCAAGCGGTAATTCACTGGTCCAAATGGTACCTATCCCAGTTGCTAAAGCAAGTTGGAGTGTAGGTTGTGGAGTATCTTGCCATAATCTTCCAATCTTCCTTACTGTTCCTCAGTGGATGTCAGAGAACTGTAGAGTGAGCAATGTGGTGTTCCTATTCAACAAAGGTCCCAGTAATTACAAGTCAGACAACTTAAAATCAGTGGTGGGCTATATTTTAGAAAGAAGAATTAGAGAAAATGTCAACAGGCATTTGGAGCAATTTGAGTTAATTGAAGATTTTAAGTATATTTATAAAAGGCAGATAGTAAGCGACACATGTAATTTAGCATTTTGATGAAGTAGTAGAGAAATTTGATGAATGGAATACAATGCATGTTGGATGTCAAGAAAACATTTGACAAAGTATTGGGTAAAACACTTTAGCAAAATTGAGGATAATGGGATAGGTGGGAATGTGACATCATGGGGAAAAATTGAGTGAAGGACAGAAAACAGTGCTATGGGAAATGGTTATTTTTGAGACTGAAAATACTGTTCTCCTAGAGACATTGCTATGGCAATTGCTTTGTGAAAAATAAAAAATAAAAATAAAAATTTAAAAAAATAGTTTTGGATACTGTATTTGAATATAGGATGAAATTGCAAAATACCAGTAAATACCATGCTGGGGAATGCCAAAGAGTTAGGATGATATAAATAGACTGCAACAAAACATGGACAAGACAGACAAGCCACAAAAAGGACTTTGATAAAGAGAAGTATGAAGTGATATATTTTGATGGAAGCATAGGAGTTAGAGTAGAATCCCTACAGTGTAGAAACAGGCCCTGCAACATTCCGAAGAGTAATGCACCCAGTTCTATATTTATCCCTGACTAATGCAACTAACCTACAGACCCCTGAACACTATGCGCAATTTAGCATAGCCAATTCACCCAACCTGCACACTTTCGGTTTATGGGAGGACACCAGAGGAAACCACACAGACACAGGGCAAATGTGCAAACTCGACACAGACAATTGCCCAAGGCTGGAATCGAACCCAGGTCCCTAGCATTGTGAGGCAGCAGTGCTAACCACTGAGCCACTGTGCCACCCATAAGTGCGTACCTGGACACAGGAACCTGGGCTGCTTATGTATAGAGATAATATAAAGTATATAGGATCTTGAGTTTCAAAATTTATTATGGGTACAGAGTACAACCTTTTAATAAAATTCTAATTAAGCCACAACAGGAGTAATGGATCCATTCTGGTCATATTTTAGGAAAAATGTGAGGACCCTCGAGAGGGTGCAGAATGGTTTAAAGACAAGGCATTTAAACTGCCAGTTTAGGACAAGGACATTAATAATGGATTTAGATTTAAGGTTTTGAACAAGAGGTACAGGGGTGTTTATTTTTTAATTGCCAACCATGGTGATGACCTCGAATTCTCTGAGGATGATGGAACCAAAGATAATTCATGAGATCAAAACAAAATTGGATAAACACTAGAAGAAAACAAATCTGCAGTGACAGAATGGTTATAACGGAGTTGTTCTACAGTTAGACAACGTGGACTTAATGGGCACAATGGCCTCCTGGTGTTCTGTAAAACGACCCTATGGCTCCATGATCCTTTACACAGCAGCAAAGTAATCAGCGATTGATTCTGTTGGCAATTTTATACAAATGAATACCATAATATCAGACTAACCAATAACGTATCATAGATGCCAACATACAGACAGTAGAAATGCTACATTTGATCGTTTGAACTGCTTTGGCTAGTTGTTTCCTTTGTAATTAAAAGATACAGTACGTAGAATTATTTCCCCTCTCTAGTAAATGCCACTTATTATTCATTTCTTGACTGAATCTACAGATCAATAATAAACATTTACTGCATCCATTATATTCATAATATGCTTGTATAATTCATTATAAAACAATTACTGTAATGAGGACTTGTTTAGAATTTTGCAAATAATTACAGAAAGTTTATAATACTGAGGAAATCTGTAGAAGGGAAGAAAAGTAAATTGAATGATAGGTAGAAGAGAGGATAAGCGAGTAACTTCATTTGATAAACAGGTTGGATGGATGGATATAAACAGGTTGAATTGAAAGATGTATGGATGAATGGACAAAACTGAACCCTATACAGCAGTAACAGACCATTTATCCCATCAAGTCCACATCAACTCTCTGAAAAGCATCCCACCCAGACCCATCCCTCTACCATATCCCTAAAACCCTGCAGGCTAATCCACCAAGCCTGCATATCCCTGGACACTATGGGCAATTTAACATGGCCAATCCACCAAACCTGTACATCTTTAGACTGTGGGAGGAAACCAGAGCACCTGGAGGAAACCCACGCAGACACAGAGAAAATGTGCAAAATCCACACAGTCGCTCCTGTGTGGGATTAAACCAGGGTCCCTGGAGTCATAAGGTAGCAGTGTTAACCACTGAGCCATGGTGCCACTCCATAAGTCATAGAATTTTATAGCACGGATGAGTTATTCAGCCCATCATTCTCATTCTGGCCTTTTCCACAAGCTCTCCAATTAATCCCAACACGCTTTCTTTTTTTATAGTCCTATCATTTTCTCCCCATAACTGATCAAAGAAAGAATTGATGAAAGCAGACAAATGAAGGAGAGTTTATGCTTGAAAGTTCGACTCTCCTGCTCCTCGGATGCTGCCTGAACAGCTGTACTTTTCGAGCACCACACTCTTTGACATAGAAAAATTACAATATACTTGAATGAATGGATAAGCAATTGAATAATTAGTGAATTGAGGTCAGCTAAGTTCAGTTGCAAATGTATCTCACAATGCATAATTGTAAAATGTTTTGTAAATACATAAGATGAACTCCTTCCCACAAAAAACACTCAAACAATGGAACTCGTTGACTGCAACAGTCTTCCTTCCTTTCACCAATGTTCAATCTTTCATTTTTAAAGCTAGTTCCCAGCTCTCAAAGGTCTTGACTTTTACTCACTTACAATCTCAGAACAACTAGTAACACTTTTGTAATTTAACCTTCCTCATAAATGAGTTTAACTAGGCTATTTGATTGTAAAGAGCATCACAATCAACTGTAGCATCGATTGGAGCCATCCCACACAGATTTAGTCCAGAACTCTGCAGCAGGAATTTCTACACAGCAATCAGTGGCTGTAACTGAGGCTAATTTCTCCACATTTCCCACCCTCGCACTACTGAGACAATATGTCATGTGCCTGTTGCATTTTAAGCCCAAATCCCATGTCAATGCTTTCTTCGTTCCTATTCTTTTTAAGTTAGTGGGGCTCTACATTATGGCTTGGGTTCTCAAATACCAAAACAAACGGCAGATGTTACTGAAATGTATTGAATTATCAATGTCAATTATGGGAAGTAATTATGGCAATTGTTGATTGCTTTGATGGCAAATGGTATTCTTTGACTTCAAGTATTATGCACACCCTCTGTCACTTTGTAACTCTTGTTAATAGTTTATATGATAGGAATAAAATGACAGGCTTTTAATTTACATTATTATACACTTGGATGGGATCTATTTTAAAACAGAAATCTTTTGCCCCCTGCAATTTTCCAGGAACTGTCTGGTCATCACAACCATTATTTTGAAACAATCGCAGCTCTCAAATGATTAGGAGGAAAATTAGCTGCTCCATCCCTTCTATTAAGCTGTGTATGTATACCAGCTGCAAGTTACCAGTTAGTTATTAAAAGAGGCACCATCTGCATGAAACATTTTTCTTGCCTATGTGGGAGAAATGACCAGAAATATACAATTTGATATTGTAATATTTTGCAGAAATTTTACAAGCAAGTTTTCTAATATTAACTACTTCATGTCAATATTGAGCCAGCATTATGATCCCAGTATAGCAATGTCTGTTAAAGTTACAACAGCCAAAGGGTGAAGAAAGAAACCAGATGCCAGCCTTTTACTTAATACTAGATTTCTTTTACAGAACGTAGCATGACTAATACCTGCCTCCCCTTGAAATGATGCCCACAGTGATCCAGAAGCATCTCCTTATAAGCTCTCAAGAGATTGTCCTAATCAACCAGTTCAGAGATGTTATTACGCACCTCTGGAACAGGTGGGACTAGAACTCAGAGATATTACCAGTTCAGCACAAGAGGCCCTCTAATAAGAAACCTCAAAATCCTCTTGAGATCAGAATTCAGTAACCATGCAGAAAGTAGCTTTAACCTGCTCTGCCAGTGTAACAGGGATAAACCAACACTCCATGAGGGAAGAACTCAGCTGTCTTTTGTTTTCCTAACAACCTGATCAGAGATGTTATTACCCAGTTCAGGTGGAACTTGAACCTGGGCCTCCTGGCAGAGGGGGAAGGCAACAATCATAGTGCCATAAGCGCACTCAAGCAATGTCTGGCTTGGATGCCAGAAACATTAGCCAGTACTGGAATTGAACCACCATGTTCTACCCATCTGAACCAGGCAGCCACCATAACTGCGACACTGGAAATCTTAAAGAAACACAGAAAAATCTGCAGGAACTCAGTAGGTCAGGTCTCACTTTTAATAGATTTTTTAATCAGCCTGTTCAGACTAGGTACATCTCTGGAGCAGGAAAATCGACGTTTGGGCAAAAGCCCTTCATCAGGAATTCCCAGTGAAGGGCTTTTGCCCAAAATATCAACTTTCTTGCTCCTTGGATGCTGCCTGAACAGTTGTGCTTTTCCAGCACCACACTCTTGGCTCTTATCTCCAGAATCTGTAGTACTCACTTTCACCTACATCTCTGCAGCAGGTGGGACTTGAACCTGAGTCTCCTGGTCTAAACACAGGGACTCTACCACTTCTCCACAACAGCCCTGCAGCTGCTAAATGACTTTTTCCAATAAGTGCACCTTCTAGTCAACTTGTTTAGAACAGTTATTACACACTTCTCAGCTGGTGGGACCTGAACACAGGTTTCCTTGTCCAGGCGTAGGGGGCATACAGTCTAGAAGTGTTATTTAATCACTTCCTTATGTACACCCTTAACCTTAATGATAGAATTAACAGACCATAGATTAATCCATTTCCACTTTAAACTAAAACTTTATAACATTCAAGCAATATCTCAAAACTAACTAAAAAGGGTAAGATATTTAACAAACATTAATTCTTTCTACACACCATAATATGAGATTTCCCTCTTCTTGCTTAATAGTCTCTTTGTTTAAGCATTCTTTTTGTCAAGCATTCCAACAATTGATGACCTGCATTAACCTAGTTGGGAAATGTTTTTCCACAGCCTGGAAAGCTGAAATAGAAATGGTTGAAATATCTTATTTCTAGAATAAATTGCTTTTATTGATGCATTTGATGAGATTTTACTTGTTAAACAATGGAGAAATTCGACACACAGGGCATTCTGAGGATAGCATCTCCATTGGATATTGGATATATACATAACAGCTCCTTGTAAGATAAAGTATATCCAGCAAATAGATTGACTGAGAAAGTTTAATGAGTCACCTTGCAAGTTGAGAAGTGATGTTATAAATGAAGACATCCCCAAGATCAAATACATCAATGCAAGTTATCAATCATTGGATTCCTTTGAAAAAAGGGGTGCTCACACAAAGATTTGGATTCATTTTGAAAGAACTAATGTGCTGTAAAATTAATTTCTGGTCCATAGTCTTCCAAGATGGGAATTTTGAGTACGCAATTCTCCCAAATTAGTTTTTAAAAAATATTTTGTTCACCTTTAAAATGTCTTTGATTGTAGCATGTTGCATTACAGGACTTAATTCCAATACATCAAAACCAGTTGCTTGTTCTTCTCCATGTGTAGTCGATTTAGCTTCCAAGTCAGTTTCCTAACTGCTCTGTTTCCTCTTTAAATGTAATATCATCTTTCTTCAATGACCTCAAGATTTATCGGGGTAAAGTTAAGATTAGAATGTTGATTTAAGCTTACACCAGACCTAAGTGTATAGATTTAAAGGTGCACAAAGGCTGACTGCAATTCTTAAATTCCCATTTAATCTTATTTGTAACAACTGGTCAAATTCCAAAAAACCTCCCCACACAAAATGAATATGCATCATAAAGCCTGATATTGTCCCACTTGTAGCAATAAGCTGCAAGCAGTTTCAAGCATCAATTTATCATCTCTATGCTGAAATCCTTTGCAGATGAAAAGTATTGTGTACCACTGGATCACTCAGTTTAACTTCCCGGTATGTGTTCCTAGCAAATAAGGCTCCTCAGCAGGACCGTGAATTTGTTCCAGATACCCCTACAGCCATGTCATTTTTACTTACTGGAGAATAACTTTCAGATTTTCATTCAAAATAGAACTTTTAAAACATCCAATGTTTAGGTGACAATGTGAAAGTATCAAAGTACTTTGTCTTTCTGCACTGTAGCCCAAAACTGGTTCAAACTGGTGATGTAGCTGACCAGAGAGGTTATCATAACAGAGCTGAAAATGTGTTGCTGGAGAAGCGCAGCAGGTCAGGCAGCATCCAAGGAGCAGGAGAATCGACGTTTCGGGCATGAGCCCTTCTACGTCAATTCTCCTGCTCCTTGGATGCTACCTGACCTGCTGCGCTTTTCCAGCAACACATTTTCAGCTCTGATCTCCAGCATCTGCAGTCCTCACTTTCTCCTCAAAGGTTATCATAACAACCATGACTTTATTCCTGATCATTCCACAACCAAAATTCTCATTCACCTAAAACTCCAGTCAGCAAATGATTTGGTTTTATCAGATCTGAACAATACAAAAACTACAAGTCCAACAAAATGTCAAATGTGGTTAAATTTGTGTATTAGGTGCTGCCAAAAATAAACACCTACAAAATAGACATTTGAGGACACAGAGTCCCAAATAATGTTCATTTTGTGCCAACAATAGTCACCTTGACACTCTCAAATTGTTAACTACAAATAACCTTCAATACATCTAGGACTTCGACAGCTTCAGACATAAGAGACAGCTCAGATTACATTTTGCTCAAAGTACCTACTGCATCTGAACTGTGATGAAGGATGGATTTCCATTGAATTCCTTTTTGATTCTTGTGGATTTGAGATTCAAGTACTCCTTCCAGCAACTTCCATTACCCCATTAATAATATCCATCAGAAGATGCACAAACACCTAGAGCCAGTTATCTGACAATATTTCCAAGCTTAAATTCTTAGTCCTATTGAAGTTCAATAAGCAAGCATTGACCATAATTTCAAGACATTTGGGAACACTTTTTCCAGTACGTGTACAGTACAGGAGAGGCATATGGAGTTTAATTTGGATAAATGAGGTATTGCAAACAAACAAGGGTAGGACCGGTGAAGGGTTCCGGCCTGAAACATCAATTTTCCTGCTCCTCAGATGCTGCCTGACCTGCTGTGCTTTTCCAGCACACACTCTCAACAGTCTCTACCATTTACAAAGTGAATGGTAGAGCCTTGGGTAGTGTTGTTGAACAAAGAGACCCAAGGGTTCAGGTAAATATTTTGCTGAAAGTTGCATCACAAGTAGACAGGGAGGTTAAAGCAGTATTTTGGATGCTTGCCTTCATCGCTCAGATCTTTAAGTATAGGAGTTGAGACGACATGATTTGGTGGTATGCAATGAGCCAGACCGGGTGTCGGATCTCTCAGTGGGAGAGCATTTCAGTGACAGTGACCACAACTGCCTCACCTTTACTAAAGCCATGGAAAGGGATTGGAGCTCACAGTATGGGAAGGTATTTAATTGGGGGAGGGGAAATTATACTGCTATTAGACAGGAGCTGTGGAGTATAAATTGGGAACAATTGTTTGACTTGCAAAGCACGACAGAAATGTGCAGGCTGTTTTTTAGGAGCACTTGATGCAAGTGGTGGATAACTTTGTCCTACTGAGACAGGCAAGGGATGGGAAGAGCAGAGGAGTGTCTGGTCATAAGGAAGAAGGAAGTTTACTTAAAGTTGAGGAAGCAAGGATCTGGCACAGCTTTAGAGGATTGCAGGGTAGTTAGAAAAGAACTCAAAATGGACTGACGGGAGCTAGAAGGGAGCACGATAAAGCCTTGGTGGGAAGCATGAGGGAAAACACAAAAGCATTCTACATGTACCTGAGGAATAAGAGAATGATCAGAGAGAGGGTAGGGCTGATCAGGCATAGTGGAAGGAACTTGTGCCTGATGTCTGAAGAGGTACGGGAGGCCCTAAATGAGTTTTTTGCTTCAGTATTCACTAGAGAGAGGGACACTGTTGATAGTGAGAACACTGTGGACCAGGTTAATAGACTTGAACAGATTTATTTTAAGGAAGTGGATGTGCTGGAAATTCTGGAAACATCAAGATAGATAAGTTTCCAGGGCTGAACCGGATATATCCAGGGTTACTATGGGAAGCGAGGAATGAGATTGCTGTGCCTCTGGTGATGATCTTTGTGTCCTCACTCTCCACGGGAGTAGTACCAGATGATTAAAGGGAGACAAATGTTGTTCCTCCATTCAAGAAAGGGAATAAGGAAATCCCTGGGAATACCACGTCTGTGGTAAGCAAGGTACTAGAAAGGATTCTGAGAAATGGGATTTATGACTATTTGGAAAAACATAGTTTGATTAAAAATAAACAGCATGTCTTTGTGAGGGGCAGTTCATGCCTCACAGGCCTTACTGAGTCCTTTTAGGACATGACGAAGGTTGAGCAGTGGATGTGATATATATGGATTTCATTAAGACAATTGATACCCCACGGTAGGCTCTTTCAGAAATTTAGGAGGTGCGGGTACAGGGAAATTTGGCTGTATGGATACAGAATTGGTTGGCCAAAAGAAAACAGTGAGTGGTAGTGGATGGAAAGTGTTCCGACTGGAGGTCGGTGACCGGTGTCCCACAGGGATCTGTTCTTGGGCCTCTGCTCTTTGTAGTTTTTATAAAAGAATTGGATCGAAAAATGGAAGGGTGGGTTAGTAAGTTTGCTGATGACAAGAAGCTCGATGTTGTAGATTGTTTGGAGGGCTGTTGTAGGCTACAGCAAGGCATTGACAAGATGCAGAGCTGGGCTAAGAAGTGGCAGATGGAGGTCAACCTGGATAAATGTAAAGTGGTTCATTTGGAAGATCAAATTAGAATGCTGAATACAGAGTTAAAGACAGGATTCTTGGCAATGTAGAGGAGCAGCGGGATCTTGAGGTCTAAGTACATAAATCCCTCAAAGTTGCCACCCAAGTTGATAGGGTTGTTAAGAAGGTATATGGTGTTTTGGCTTTCATTAGCAGGAGGATTGAGTTTAAGAACCACGAGATTTTGCTGCAGTTCTATAAAATCAACTAGGAGAAAGTGAGGACAGCAGATGCTGGAGATCAGAGAAAGTCATTTCAAGTGGGAAACCCGGGATTGAACCAGGGACCTTTAGATCTTCAGTCTAACGCTCTCTTAACTGAGCTATTCCTGAAGAATGGCTTATGCCTGAAACATTGATTCTCCTGCTCCTTGGATGTTGCCTGACCTGCTGCGCTTTTCCAGCAACACATTTTTCAGCAGTTCTATAAAACCCTGGTTAGACTACTTAGTTCTGGTCGCCTCATAATCAGAGCAATGGAGATGTTTTAGAGAGGGTGCAAGGGAGATTTACCAGGCTGCTGCCTGGATTGGAGAGTTTGTCTTACGAAGAGCATCGAATGATCTTGGGCTTTTCACACTGGAGAGAAGGAAGAGAGGTGACTTGATAGAGGTGTACAAGGTAATGACAGGCATAGATAGAGTAGATAGCCAGACACTTTTCCCCAGGAGGGAAATGGCAGTCACGAGGGGTCACAATTTTAAGGTGATTGGCAGGAGGTTTAGGGAAGATATCAGAGACAGGTTCTTTACGCAGAGAGTGGTGGGTGCATGGAATGTATTGTGGTGGTAGAGTCAGCGACGTTAGGGACATTTATGTGACTGCTGGACAAGCACATGGATGGCAGTAAATTAAGGAGTGTGTAGACTAGGTTGATCTTAGATTAATATAAATGTTTGGCACAACATCGTGGGCCGAAGGGCCTGTAATGCGCTGTACTGTTCTTTGTTCTATGTTGAAGTTGTATATAGGACATTGGTAAGGCCACTTTTGGAGTACTGTGTAAATTTTGGTCACCCTCCTATCAGAAGAATGTTATTAAATTGGTGAGGGCTCAGTAAAGATTTACCAGGATGTTGCCAGGACTGGAGACTTTGAATTACAAGGATAGGCCGGCACAGTTTCACAGAAGCATAGGAGGTTGAGGGGTGACCTTAGAGAGGTTTATAAAATCATGAAGGGCATGAATAGGATGAATAGCCAAGGTGTTTTCCCTAGGAAACTAGAGAACATATTTTTCATGTGAGAGAAGGAAGATTTAAAAGGGAACTAAGGATCAACCTTTTTACACAAATGGTGGTTCGTATGTGGAATAATCTGCCAGAGGAAGTGGTCGATGCAGGTATAGTTACAACATTTAAAAGGCGTTTGGACAGGTACATGAATAGGAAAGGTCTAGATGGATATGGGCCAAACAAGTGGGACTAGTTTAGTTTTGAAAACTTGCTTGGCATGAACGAATTGGACTGAAGGGTCTGTTTCCATGCTGTATGACTCTATTACTCAATGACTGCTGATGTTGGTCCATAATTTGAAAGTGGAAGGGAATTCCAATTAAAATCCAGATCCATGCAATATGGTTAAGTAAACTCACATCTAATTTTGTCTATTTCCAACGTGGGACAGCCTTCCAAACAATTTGCTGACAGAAAGGTGCGCAGATAGGTTTAACAGATTAGAGATTTAATTTGACACAGAAACCTGTAGAAAGTGCAGGGACAGGGAATTTGCCTTAATGGCAGAATTCTAAAGAGTGTAATGAGACTGAGGGCCTGAGGAGTTTATTTGCATAGATCTATTAAAGTGACAGGATAAACTGAGAGTGTGTTTAACAAATTGTGGGCTTCATAAAGAGGCATTGAGCGTTAAAAAAAAGGGAGTTATGCTGAAGCTCTGATTAGGCCATAACTAGAGATATGGATCTAGTTCTGGCCACCACACTTTGGAAGGATGAGAAAAAGTTCTTGATTGGATACAAAGTAGATATCAGAGCTCATTAAACAGGGCACACTGCGTTCTCATTAGAGATAGCCTATTCAGGTTGGACATCAAACTCTTCATTGCTTAGTATGTTAGGGGCCACTAGACAGGACTAATACATGATTCTATTTGGATCATCAGCCTGGGATTTATTTTAATATAACTTATTTTTCAACTCAACTTGTTCAGAGATGTTATTATACTCTGGAGCAGGTAGGACTTGAACCCTGGCCTCCTATTGCAGGGGTAGGGACACTACTTCTGCATGACAAGCACCCTAAATAACAGGAATGAGGACAAGAACTGAATGTTGTCATCTACCATGTTGGGATTTGAACTCATGTTCCAGAGCCTAAAACCCAGCAGTCCTAGGTAACTAGTTCAGTAACATTACCACTACACTACCTCCTTTCTTCTCAACCTGGAATTAGCAGCATTTGAAATCATTTGCACCTCCATGCAGCTCGCTCACTCAATCGACAGTAATTGGACCTTTTCCTTTTCACAGGTGCTTTGTGCTCAAACTGACAGCAGTGTGGTTGTACGCCAGCTGCTTTGATCCTTCGTCAGTAGAACACGGAGCAAAGCAACTCTGAGCAAGACCAACAAAAGGACTTCAAAGCTTACTCACCATATCGGACCTTACTGACAGCCACCTTAATGTGTTCTTTTTATACATATTCTCATCATGTGTTTCTTCTTATTATGTAAACCTTCATCATGTTATTTCATTATTACATACCCTCACTTTTTCATAAATACCCTTTTTATATATACCCTCATCGTACCCTTTTTAATATATACCTTTTTATAATATATGCCCTCATCACATTTTTTCTAGATATTTTCATCACGTTTTCTACTCTCATTATGTTTTTTGTTTAATATCTATCCTTATCACTTTTTTATATATATCCTCATGTTGTTTGATCCTTTCGTCCAAATGTTGTCAGCTAATGTTTTCAAAGACTAGACAGGATCAGCTGAAAGTCAGAGCAAGGGTGATTTACTGGTGGTGATTAATAGGGGAAAAATATCACTCGAGCTTTTGGAGCGACGCTCCTTCACCTGATGGACAATCACCTGATGAAGGAGCGTCACTCCGAAAGCTAGTGCTTCCAATTAAACCTGTTGGGCTATAACCTGGTGTTGTGTGATTTTTAACAATTCATTCATGGGATGTAAGCATCACTGACTAGGTCAGTAGTTATTGCTCATCCCAACTGCCCTTGAACAGAGTTGGTTTACTATTTCAAAGGACAGTTAAGCGCGTTAAGCTAGGATCTGAGCACGGATCCCTGCTATACCCCAAAAGTCATTGGCTGCCACTCAGAAAATGACCCACAAAGAGAGATAGAAAATAGGAGCAGGCATAGGCCATTTAGGACAAAGTTCTAACAGGACTCAACAGGGTAAACACAGAAAGAACCTACCCGATGACCAAGGGTCCAGAACCAGGGATCACAGTAAGGATACAGGGTAGACCATTTAAGACTGAGATGAGGAGAAAGTCCTTCACCCAGAGGGTCATCAGCCTGCGGAATTCTCCATCACAGATCACGACTGAGGTCAAAACATTGAACGTTTTGAAGAAGGTGACAGATCCAGCTCTTGGGGCCAAAGGGATTTGATTTGATTGGATTTGACATGTCATTGTCACATGAACTGAGGTGACAGACAGGTCATATTCTACAGCAATAGAAGAGAGTTCAGGATATAGTGTTATAGCTGTTGACAAAGTGCAAAGAGAAAATAACATTAACATTAAAAGAGCCCTTTCAAAAGTCTGATAACAGCAAGGAATAAGCTGTTCCAGAATCTAATCATTAATTTATGCAAACTTTTATATCTTCTGCCCGATGGAAGGTGGATGAAGACAGTATAACCAGGCTGGGGGGTGGTGGGGATCTTTGATTCAGGGGGGAGGTGGCAAGAAATATAGATGAAGTCAATGGGAGGCTTATTTGTGTGACAGATTGGGTTGTGTTCACAACTCTGTAGCTTCTTTTGGTCCTGGGAACAGCAGTTGCATCTGTGATGCATCCAGATAGGACGCTTTCTGTGGTGCATCTACAGAAGGATCAAAGGTTATGGGGAGAAAGCGGGTATAGGATACTGAGTTGGATGATCATTTTGAATTGTACAGCAGGTTTGAAGGACCGAATGGCCTACTCCTGCTCCCTTTTTCTATGCAAGTGAGCTATTACTGCAGTCAAATGACTAGCCAGCTGTTCAAGTACATTTACAAAACTGGCAGCTAACTGACAATATGGAATATTGCCAAGGTATGTCCTGTATGCATAAAGTCAAACAATTCTAAACTGGCCAGTTACTGCCACATCAGTCTATTCTTGATCATCACTGATGTCATGTCATCAATAGTGCTATGAAGCATCACCTGCTTAGCAATAACCTGCTCAGTGACACCCAACTTGGATTCCACCAGGGCCACTCAGCTCCTGACCTCATTGCAGCTTTGGTTCAAATATAAACAAACGTGTAGAGTTCCAGTGAAAGTAACTGCCCTTGACATCAAGGCCACATATGATTGTGTGTGGCATCACAGAGCCTGAGCAAAACTGTAATTAATAGGAATTGGGCACAACTGCCTGCTGATTGGAGTTATATCTGACAGAAAGAAAGTTGTGGTGGTCAGGGGTCAGTCATCTCAGCTCCAGGACATCTCTGCAAGAACTCCTCAGGGTAGTCTCCTGGACTCAACCATCTTCAGCTGCTCATCAATAACATTCCCTCCACCATACGGACAGAAGTAGGGATGACCACTGATGATTGTACAACATTCAGCATAATTTGCAACTCTCAGTCACTGAAGCAGTCTATGTTCAAATACAGAAAATTCTCAATGCTCCCGAGATAGCACCTTCCAAAGCCACAACCACAATCATCTGGAAACACAAAGACAGCAAATACACCACTCTTGCAGGTTCCTCTTCAAGCTACTCACATCCTGACTTGGAAATATATCGCTTTTCCTTCACAGTCACTGGGTCAAAATCCTGGTATTCCCTCCCAAACAACATTGTGGGTGTACTTACATTAATGCTTTGCAAAGATTCAAAAAGGCAGCTCACCATCACATTCTTAGGGCAACTAGGGCAAACCTATGTTTATTTTCCTTAGTTACCCCATATTTGTCCAAGTGTATAATAATTACTCCCAAATGATTGTTTCCAGAAACATGCCCAAAACCAAGGTTAAACAGATTGGTCTGTAGATTACTGGGCTTTTGTGAGTGGGGTGTAACATTTGCATTTCTCTAATCTAACTGAGACAGAAAAATTATGGTCAATGACTGCAATTTCTGCTCCCACTTCCCTCAGTATTCATGGATGCATCCCATCCAATCCTGGTGCCAGAGCAACTGTAAGAACACAGTCTATCCAATACCTCATCTTATCAAGACACTTTAAATGTTTGAATTATTCCCTCCTCCACCATGATGTCTGCGGTGTCATCTGCCTTGGTACAAACAAATGCAAAGTATCAATTTAATACTCAAACTCTATCCCCTGCTTCTGGGTATTAATCCCAGTTTTGGTGCTGAATAGACCTTACTCCTCTGTTTATCACTGGTTTTATATTCATATGCCTTTATCCAACTTTGGGATTCTCTTTCATAATAGTTACTAATCTTTGTCCTCACTATTTATTTATTTGATTTTCAATCCCTTTCTGAACTTGTGCGTCTAGCCTGGTTTTCAGTTGTATTGTCAATCAACATCTGTCATAAGCATATCACTTTCTTCTTAACACCTACCTCTATTTCTTTCACCATCCAGGGAAATCTGGATTTGTTTTCTCTTTCTTATTTGTTGGAGGGAATATCCTTTGTTTATGCTGGAATGATCTCTAATTATAAATACTCTAGCCAGCATCTTCCAAAATTATTTTGATGTTGGCATTTTGCTTATTTGGCCAGAAAATGTATCAATGCCCCACAGTTATCTGAAGAGAGCTGAAGAGTCATCTAGACTCAAAATGTTAGCTTGCTCTCTTTCCACAGATGCTGCCTGACCGCGCTGTGATGGGTTAATAAACATCGATAAATGAGTCATTTTCTTCAAAATTGCAGATATTTAAGGATGGGGTAAGAATTAGATATGGAGATAGACAAAACATAGAGATAATGAATATATATGCAAAGCAGTACGATCAATTAGTGCTGTCACCCAGTGACCTGTCCTGTGCCTTCAGTTATTGCTACACTGATCAACCACTCTGAAAGGAACGAAAGGAATAAATCCAACTTTGATGACACCAAATCAGATAGAACAGTAAACGTTGCAGAATGGGTTAGAAAGTTACAAAAGGACAATAATAGATTCAGATTGTTAGACCCAATGAAATCAGTGGCATATAGATTTGAGGGTTTACTAAATGGTGACTTGTTGAGAAAAGTGGAAAGACTTAGAGACCCATGTACGGAAACCTTAAAGTCTAAAGGAAATTGACAAAAAAATAATTAAATGGTTAATGCATTGTTAACCTTTGTCTCAGGAGAACTTCAATATCAAAGCAAGTAGGAACAGGGCAGACCCTGCACCTCATTCAATCTGTTCTGCCATTCAACTTGGGAACAAAGGCATAGGATTCGAAGAGTCATCCCTTGGAGCTTGCTCTGCATTCTAAAACATGGCTGATCATCTACCTCAATGCCATTTTCTCACATTGTTCCAATAAAACTTGACATCACTAGTATCTAGAAGGTATCAATCTCTGTTTTGAACATCACCAATGACTAAGTTTCCATAGGACTCTGAGGGGAATTCCAAAGATTGACAGCCCTCTGAGTGAAGAAATCCCTTCTCACCTAAATCTTAAATGGCCTTCCCCATCATTCTAATTAATGTTGCTCAGTTGGAGGAAACATCCTTGCTGCAATTGCCCTATCTGTCTGTTTAAGAATTGTGACTTGGAAGTGCTGGTGTTGGACTGGAGTGGACACAGTCAAAAATCACATGACACCAGGTTATAGTCCAACAGGTTTATTTGGAAGCACTAGCTTTCGGAATGCTGCTTCCACCACCTGATGAAGGAGCAGCACTCCGAAAGCTAGTGCTTCCATATAAACCAAATATAACCTGGTATTGTGTGAATTTCAACTTTAAGAATTGTGTCAGTTTACATGAGATCACTTCTTATTCTTCCAACCTCTAAAGAATACAGGCTGTCTTTTCAATCCCTCCTCATAGTCAGTTCTGCCATCCAATGAATAAATCTGGTGCTCCCTTATTGACAAGTCTATATTCCTTGAGTAAGAGGACCAAAACTGTATGCCATACTAGGAGAAAGTGAGGACTGCAGATGCTGGAGATCAGAGCTGAAAATGTGTTGCTGGAAAAGCGCAGCAGGTCAGGCAGCATCCAAGGAGCAGGAGAATCGACATTTCGGGCATGAGCCCTTCTTCCTACATAATAGCATTAACTGACTGGCTGGTGAATAAAGACTCCCAAATCCCTCTGAATATCACTACTTCCCAAAATTTCAGCATTTTAGAATAACTCTGTGCCATGTTCCTCCTTCCAAAGTGCATAATTTCTCCCTGAGTCACATTATATCACTTCTGTGATGTTCTTGCCCATTCAATCAATCTGTGCAAATCTGCTTGAAGATTTTTGGCATTATTCTCACAACACGCATTCTCACCTAGTTCAGTGCCATTCACAAACTTGGAAATACTACATTTGGTCTGATGTTAAAATCATTTAGAATACCTGGGTCTCAATAATGGAACTTTGTGGTAGCACCCTGGCCACAGCCTGCTGACCCAAGAATGATCCAATCATTCCCACTGCTTTCCTTCCATAAATCAATCCTCAAGACTATTACCACCTATCTAGTTTGCTTCAATTTTGTTTACTAACTTCTTATCAAATCTGATTTGAAAGCTTTCTGAAAATGAAATGCACCACAGTCACCCATTCTCCTTTAGGAATTCATCTGGTAACATCCTCCAGTAGGTTTTTAAAATCCAATCCAACTGTGTCCAATCAGATCATATCACATTCTTTCTGATGAATTTAAGTATTTTACCTCCTACGGATGTAATTTCCAGAATGTTTTTATTTCAGATTTCCAATATTTATTGTATTTTGTTTTTGAAAGATGCAAAGAGATTGAAGTAAACACAATTATTGGGAAGGATTTGTTTTGTGCATGGCCTGTTTCAGTGCTATAAATTCTTTGCAATTCCATCTTTATTTTTAAATCTCAAATTTGACTCCAGTCACAGAACCATATAAGTAATTCAGAGAAGCATGGCCTGTTTCAGTGCTATAAATTTCTTTGTAATTCCATCTTTATTTTTAAATCTCAAATTTGACTCCAGTCACAGAACCACATAAGTAATTCAGAGAAAGGCCATTCAACCTATCGTGCCTGTATCAGCTCTTCAAATAATCATCATTACTTCATGCTAATGTATTGCATTACAGAACCTAACTACTTGCTATGCGAAAAAGAATGCTCACGTCACCCTTATTTCTTTTGCGTATCATTTTATATCTATGCTCTCTCATTCTTGCTCCTTTTACCATCTACTGTATCCATCTCATGCATGATTCTATGAAATCTCCTCTCAGCCTTCCTCTCTCCAAGGACAACAGTTCCAATTTCTTCAATCTATAACTGCAGTTTCTCATTCCTGGAACATACTTCTAAATCACTTCTGAGCTCTCTCCCAGGCACACATACTTCCTATAATGTAGCGTCAACAGATGCCCACAATACTCCAGCTGAGGTTTAACATTTTGAACTTGCATAAGACACATCACCTCCATGCTCTTGTACTCTACAATCCTTTTTATGAAACCAAGGACATTTTTATGCTTTATTAAGTATATCTAATGTCCTGCTGCCAAAGATCTGTGCACATATACACCCAGCTCCCTTTGGTCTTGCGTCCCATTTAGAATTGTACCCCTTATTTTATATCGTCCAACAGGATTAATCAGAAGCACTAGCTTTCGGAGCACCGCTCCTTCATCATCGTCTTTCAACGTTCTTTTTGCCAAAGTGTATCAAAGAGTCATAGAGATGTACAGCATGGAAACAGATCCTTCAGTCCAACCCATCCATGCCAACCAGATATCCCAACCCAATCTAGTCCCACCTCTCAGCACCCCGCCCATATCCCTCCAAACCCTTCCAATTCATACACCCATCCAAATGCCTTTTAAATTGTAGTCGCCGCCATCAATTCTTCTGGCAGCTCATTCCACACACGTAGCACCCTCTGTGTTAAAAAGTTGCTCCTTAGGTCTCTTTTATATCTTTCACCTATCACCCTAAACCTATGCCCTTTAGTTCTGAACTCCCTCACCCCAGGGAAAAGACTTTGTCTATTTACCCTATCCATGCCCCTCATAATTCTATAAACGTCTAAGGTCACCCCTCAGCCTCCGATGCTCCAGGGAAAACAGCCTCAGCCTGTTCAGCCTCTCAATGTATAAGTCCTGCTAAGATTTGCTTTCCCAAAATGCAGCACCTTGCAGTTATCTGAATTAAACTCTATTTGCCACTTCTCAGCCCATTGGCCCATCTGGTCAAGAATTTCTGGATTGAATCCAAACTGCTACTTTTCTGCCCACTTCACCAATTTGTCAATAACGTTTTGAAGTTCCACCTTGTCTTCCTTCCAATTTACAATTTTTCCAAGTTTCATATGATGTGCTAACTCTGAAATTTTCTCCAGCACATCAAGATCGAGATCATTAATATCTATCAGAAAAAGCAAGGGTGCCAATACTGAAGGTTCTGAAAAAGAGTCACCAGACCCAAGACATTAACTCTGAGTTCTTTCCATAGACGCTACCAGATCGGAGAGATTTTTCAGAAATTTTGTTTTTTGTTACTCAAACATGTAGAATTGGGCATATGGCATTTCAAGCCCATTCTGTTTCTCGTGGCTAGATTATCTTAAAATACAGAACTTATAACCTAGCTGAATTTTAAACTAAAAATTCTTTCATTTTTGACAAATGTTGCAAGGGTAACATTGTTTTGTACCTATATCGCTTTGTAATTTGCTTTATTTTTGTGTCTCATAATAATGGGTGGCTATTCAACCTATTCCTCATCTCACCTTTTCCTCCCTCCTTCAAATTTATTGTTTTCTGTTCCCTGCCTCATTCCAAATATATTCGCCCATACATATACCTGGCCATCCTTTTCACCTATTGCTATTTCACAGGGCTTCCTGATTCCATTGGCCCAATGAGAGTGGGACCACGTTGTTGATCAGTCTCTTGTACCTGTTTCCATCAAACTACTTCACCCTATCCTCCCAAACATGTCTCTTTCTGCATCCTCTCTTACAAGAATTTCTGCTCCATGTCATTTATAACAGGAGTCCCAAATTCCCAGTTGTCTAGCCCTTAGGCCTCCACTCACCACAATATTGTACCATGATATTCTGTCACATCCAATAGTCTACATTTATTGCCCTAGTCCCTAATAGAGTCATAAAGATGTATGGCACAAAAAACAGACCCTTTGGACCAAATCACCCGTGCCAACCAGATATGCTCCATTAACCTAGTCCCATTTGCCAATATTTAGCCCATGTCCCGCTAAACCTTTCCTATTCATATACCCATTGAGATGCCTTTTAAATGTTGTAATTGTACCTGCCTCCACCATCTCCTCTGGCAGCTCATTCCATACAAGCACTCCACTCTGTAACAGTTGCCCCTTAAATCCTTTTTAAATCTTTGCCCTTTCACTTTAAACCTATGCCCTCTAGTTTTGGACTCCTCTACCCTTGGGAAAAGACCTTGACTATTTATCCTATTCACGACCCTCATGATTTTATAAACTTCTATAAGATAACCTCCAAAGCTCCAGGGAAAACAGCCCCAGCCTATTCAGCCTCTCCCTGTAGCTCAAACCCTCCAAACCTGGAACATCCTTGTAAATCCTTTCTGAACCCTTTCAACTTTCACTGAACCTTTTCAGTTTCAATGTTGGTCATTCTCTTCTGTATTTGCCAATCTTCACGGTGTAAAGTTCATTAAGCACAAACTTGGACGTTTATGATATGGTAAAATATATAGCTGTTCAATACAAAATCAGGCACAGTTGAATTAAGTAAAGAACATATGCATTGATTTAGCACTTAACACATGTACAGAATGTTCCAAAGTGCTTTAAAGTGAACAATTTAGTTTAGAAGTGTAGTTACTGTTGTCGCTACAATCATATTGTGCAGTAATCCCAAATTAGCAGTGTGATAATGACCAGAAGATCTGTTCCTTTCTGATAGTCAGCTCAAGGATAAATATTGTCAAGGACACCAGGGATAGCTCCCCATATAGTTTCACAAGGTCTTCACTGAGAAGGCATCTGAATGACAGCATCCCAGATAGTGCAGTACTCACTCAGTACGCCACTGGAATGTGAAACCCATTTTTGTACTGAAGTTCTGGAGCGATGAAAGAACTAATATCTGTGTCAACCATGATTCAGTGGGTATCATTTTCACTCCAAAATCTCAAGTATAAATGGAGCAATGGGTAGCACATATCCCATGAAAATTCACTTGATAGTCCATGCAAGGACATTGGGTTTATTTGGTCCGAAGGACCTAACAGCAGATGACAAAGCACCAGAAACTGAGCTCTCTGGCACCTGTTCCAATCACATGAAGATGGCCCTTGATACATTCTTGCCCTAAGAGAAATAGGTTATTTCTTTTCTCGTCTTGTCCACTTCTAATAGTGAAGCCTGCCGCACCTCATTTAGGCATTTAATTGTATAAACATATGGATGAAAATGGAATAGTGTAGGTTAGATGGGTTTCAGGTTGGTTTCACAGGTCGGTGCAACACTGTAATATTCTATGTTCATTTATGCTTCTGGAGTTGCCTCCCTGCCCTGATATCCCATTGTTGCATTTAGAAGAGCTGCAATGGATTGAGCAGCAAACTCCATCACTAGCTAGACCACATTTGTTTAATATCCCAGTTCCTTTTTTTCCCAATCACTCGTACCTCCACCTCAGAAGTATTCTTCTTCCATCTCAGTTTCTGTGCTGATTATTTTCTTCGTTATTGCTGTTCCTTCTGGGGATGTGAGCATTGCTCACTAGGTTAGAATATTTTCCCATTTCAAATTCCTCTCAACATGTTGACAGTATATGGATTTTGTTTTGATTTGTTGCAGACCTTGTGTCCCAAGTGTTTCATCTCGCAACAGCAAAGGAACAGTGATATAATTCCACATCAGAATGGTATGTAGTCTAAAGCAGAACCCGCAAGTACAAGCAGTGGTCCAATGTACCAGCTGCCCTCATCTTTCTAGATGTTGGAGGTCATAGATCTGAAAGATAATAGTTAAAAGAGTTCTTGAAGAGATGCAACACAAGTATGCTTTCCTTTATTGGTCACAGCATTGACATGTTGCGGCTGTACAGGACATTAGTTAGGCCACTTTTGGAATACTGTGTGCAGTTCTGGTCTCCCTCCTTTCAGAAGGATGTTGTGAAACTTGAAAGGGTTCAGAAGAGATTTACAAGGATGTTGGCAGGGTTCGAGAGTTTGAGCTCTAGGGAGAGGCTGAATAGGCTGAGGTTTTTTACGCTGCAGCATTGGAAACTGAGGGGCGATCTTATAGCGGTTTATAAAATCATGAGGGGCATGGATAGGGTAAACAGACAAGGTTTTTTCCCAGGTTGGGGGAGTCCAGAACTAGAGGGCATAGGTTAGGGTGAGAGAGGAAAAATTTAAAAGGGGCTACATTTTTTTTTACGCAAAGGGTGGTGCGTGTGTGGAATGAGCTGCCAGGGAAAGTGGTGGAGGCTGGTACAATTACAACATTTAAAAGGCATCAGGATAGGTATATGAATAGGAAGCAGTTAGAGGGAAGTGGATCAAGTGCTGGCAAATGGGACGAGATTAAATGAAGATATCTAGTCGGCATGGATAAGTTGGACCAAAGGGTCTGTTTCTGTCTCTATGACTCTGTGATTCTATTTGTGAGATACACACTATCACTGGCATGCAATCTTAGCAGAGCAGTTGAATGTTTAAGGTGCTGAGTGGTGTGTTGATATAACAGGCTGCTGAGTCCTGACTGGTGTTGAGCTTCAAGTGATGTTAGAGCTGTGGGAGAGAAGTGAGATCACATGCTCAATACTGACTTTTCTACTGAGGGACCTAGTAACATGCACGTCTCACTCTCGCTGTAAGATTAGGGCAAGTGACTCTGATGTCACACTTTCTCAAGGGCAACAGGAGATGGACAATACTCTTCAACTTGCCAGCAACACTCAGCTTTGAAAGAGTAAATAAATAAAACTTGCTGGACTTTAAATTTAAACGCTCAATTTACAATAGGCTAATCCTTTACTTATCCATTAAAATCAGCTTTCAAAATCACATGAAGACAGGGCAACGACAGTGACGTCAAGAAAACAAAGCAATACTAAAACTGAACATATCACTGAAATGTGGGATGTTGCAGTGTAAATGATACAATCTTTAAACAAGTGCAGGAACAGAGATATGGGAGTTCATGTAGATGATCCTCTGAATGTCAGAGTCAAGTCAATAAGCTGTTAAAGAAGTTAAAAATCACACAACACCAGGTTATGGTCCATCAGGTTTAATTGGAAGCACTAGCTTTCGGAGCGACGCTCCTTCATCAGGTGGTTGTGTGATTTTTAAGTTTGTACACCCCAGTCCAACACCGACATCTCCAAATCATGACTTTTAAAGAAGAACACTTTATCGTTGGCTTTATCAGCATGAGAAACGTTTGTAAATCACTGGTTAGAGAGTGTGTTATTTCCAGTTCTAGCAGCACACATTAGGATCAATGTCAACAACTTGAATCCTTGTATGAAGATGATGTCCAATGATGAAAGGTTCAGTAAGTTGCCCCTATACTCTCTGGGGTTAGACCTACAGTAGGCCATCTCATTGAAGCATAGAAGATGCTGAATAAGTTGGACAGGGCAGACATTGCCATGTTATTGTCCCAAACTGGGGAATCTGGAATTCAAGAACACAGTTTCACAATAACAGGTTAATCATTTAGAATGAAGATAAGGAAAGATTTATTGGTTCAAAACATTGCAAAACTTAGAAATTCTCTACCTCAGAAGGCGCTTGTCATATACTTACGACAAAGATAGTTAGATTTTGATCTTTCACTGAATACAGTGACGAGATACAGGGAGCAGGCAGGTGGCTCAGTGGTTAGCGCTAATGTCTCACGGTGCTAGGGACTTGGGTTCAATTCCCTCCTTGGGTGACTGTGTGCAGTTTACACATTCTCCCCATGTCTGTGTGGGCTTTACTCACACAATCCAAAGATGTGCAGGTCAGGTGAATTGGCCAGGCTAAACTGCCCATAGTGTTAGGTGCATTACTCAGGAGTAAATATATGGTAGGGGAATGGGTCTGGGTAGGTTGCTCTGTGGAGGGTTGGTGTGGACTTGTTGGACCAAAGAGCCTGTTTCTATGCTGTAAGGAACCTAATCTAATCTAAAAGGGGAGTGGAACAACATATCAGTAAATGGTGAAGCTGTCTGGATATGGTCCACTCTTATGCTTACAGATTGAAACAAAGAACCAGAGAGAAAATATTTAAAGCTTTGCCAGGTATGTCCTGCCCACAACGAAACAAACAAATCCAAACTGTCCAATGACTACTACCCCATCAGCAGCAAATGGATGAAAAAGGTCATTGATAGTGCTGCGTGATGACCACATAGCTTTGGGGAAAACCATGCATTTTCTTTTGAAAAGGTTCCTTTAAGAACAATGTGAAACCAGGATAATTTTGGAAAGACAAATAATAGGCATTTCTCGGAGGGAAAGCATGTGATGAAGTTGGAAAACAATGGGTAGACAATAAGCTAATTGGAAATCAAATTACAGCTGATCTCAGAGGCTGCAGTTTCAAACAGATCCCAAGTGATCAGCAGGAAGGATACTCTGAAGAGGATAAGGTTCAATTACAAAAACCAAAGAGCAGAGAAACTGGCTGAGGCAAGAACCAGTTGCTGCAATTTCAGATTTTTCAGAACCAACCAGACTGATAAAAGGGTCAAAGAAAAGAGATTTTGGGGATCCTGTGCTATCAAGACTGCCATGAACCTAAGCAAGGAAATTCTGCAGGAATGAGCTGTTTGAATTTGCACCATATGAGAGAATGATGGATATGTTATAGTACAGAAGGAAACTGTCAGCTCCTTGTGTCTATATCAGTTCTTCAAATCACCATCATTACTTACTGCCTATTTCCTGCTTTTTCTTCACACTGTTGCACATTGTCTGATCCATTTGAGAGAAACAATGACCTCTTTAAAGTGCCAGTTGAACCCATGCTTTAGGGTGATACAGTGGCTCAGTGGTTAGCACTACTGCCTCACAGTTCTAGGGACCTGGGTTCGATTCCAGCCTCAGGTGACTCTCTGTGTGGAGTTTGCACATTCACCCTGTGTCTGCAGGGGTGTGCTCCAGTTTTCTCCCACAATCCAAAGATGTGCATATTAGGTGAATTGGCCATGCTAAATTGCCCATTGCATTCAGGGATGAGTAGGTGAGGTGCATTAGTCAGGGGTAAACGTAGGGGAATGGGTCTGGGTGGCTTACTGTTCGGAGAGTTGGTGTGGACTTGTTGGTCCTGTTTCCACACTATCGAGATTCTGCGATTTCTATGATCTTTATGCTGGCTGCTACTCCTTCTCATAATCCCTCCTTGCTTTTCTTATTTGCTTTTTCATCTGCTCTCTGAATCTTTTGCATTCCAATCCTTCCACTAGACTACAGCTCCTGGTGAGCTTCCATCAAATGGAAAGTGAGAGGTCCTCTGCACTGGCATCAGAACTGGAGACCAGGTTTTACGTGGTTCCCCATTTCTATTGCAAATGGTAAAAGTGCTTGTAGCTACACAAGCCATATCCTTGTTATAGCAACTATTCATAAAGAAACCAGTTTCTTTGTAATTAAAAGGCAATAATCATTTCAATGATGATTAATATTTGTCATCTATCAGTTTTCTTTCCACAGGCATCAAGAGGATTCCTTTTCAAAACCAATAGGTTATTTATCTCTTTGGGATTGTAACAGCTATTAAGAAGCACTTACTCAGCAATATCGTGCTTCCTAAAGCTCAGTCTAGTCCATCCACATTATAGTCTTAATCAAAATGTAGAGAAAGGGAAGTGGAATTTAAGGTATGTAGTGAGAGAGCAACTGTCCTGATATCAGTATGGTATTTGACTCAGTGTAGCATCAAGCAGCCTTAGCAAAATAAAATTCAATGGGAATTTAAGTGAATGTCCGGAGTCATGCCTAACACAAAAGAAAATGGTTATGATTCTTGAAAGACAACCATCTTAGTCCAATACTGAAGTGCAGCACCATCCAAAAGGAAGCAAAGTGCTTCAGCACTTCACTGGATTTCTTCAGGCTAAAAATTCACTTCATCCACCACATGAAACTCACCAACCATTCTTTGAAAGCACCTTCCATACCTACAATTTTTGACATCAAACAAGGACAGTCAATGAACTCAAACACCACAACCTGAAAGAGGCTTAACTTACTGATCAAGTTAAGTTTCTAATCACCACTAATCTGGATTCAACAATGGTAGTGACATTAAATGACAATTTAGATTCTCGCTTTTTAAAGACAGCCATTACCTGTTACTTGTTTGTGTTACATGACAGATCTAGTCCAAACCTGCATCCTGTGCAAACCATTGACTGTTTTTAAAAATTCCTGATGAGCTAAGAATGGAAATGAATACTGTTATACCATCAGCAAATACTCACACTTCTGAAATTACGATGGAGGGAAGGTCAATGATAAAACACCCAATGACAGAGAGCACATAGACATCCTGTAAACAGCCTTTGGTATATTGCATTCTGATCTGCTGTGTGGACAAATTGATTTAGTTATTTGGTAGGATAGAAAGAACTTTGCCAACAGCCAAATTTAGGATTGATAGTTGACGGTTCAGTGTGTTACATTTGTAAGTACTGCAAGCTACACATAATAATACAGAACCCTGTTCTTTGCAGACAGAAAGAAGATGCATTGCAGCCATTTCAATTCAATGAAATGCAGGCAGCCATTTGCTGATTCACTTCTCAAGCAATGCCTTGAGCAATTAGAGTGAAAATGCCTTGTAAAATGTAAACAAAGTCTAGCAGCTAACTGTCAATCATCAATAATTAATGCATTCTCTATGACAGTAAGAGTTCACTTGCCAATCAATCAGCATTCTCCTCTCCTGCAGTATAAATATTGACTTTTACCCTTGAATTGATATTGTGAATTGTCCTGGTGCTGGAAATTAGGTTCCCTTTAAACCTGTGTTCACTGAATATTCCACATTTGATATTTCCGAATTGGCATGAAATCTCATTTAACTGTGTCACAGGAGCCTTCCACAATCATAAATACAAGTGATGCCACACTGCTCTATTATGAGTGTGATGTTTTCAAAAATAAGGTAACCTTGTTCTTATAGGAAATGAAAATGAACCTTGAAATGGAGGCGGGCAAGAGGACAACGGTCATTCGAGGTATTGAGCAGCCGCCCCATTGTTGTGGGCCAAAAGGACTCAAACAATTGATGAACACAATTACATGCCGACAAAAACACGGTTTATCAACAAGTGCTCTGGGTCATCATGTAGTCCTTTGAGAGCTATTTTCTTCAGATTGAAGATGAACCAATAGAAGAGCAAGAGTTCCGTAAAACCTCAACTAGAAAGCAAGGTACTGCCTTCACAACTTTAAACAGACCGACACGCTCTGCACCAACAGCTTGTTTATCTTCTGGTGTTAGTGAACTATCCCTAATTGTAACTACTGTTTACTTTCTTTATCTAATTAAGTAACATATCATATCTAAACTGCTGCTTCTTAACAAATTCAATAAACTATTAGAAATTTGCTTGTTGACTGCCTATATTTGGTAACTGTTTAATCTAAAGCCCCTAAATCAACACTGGCAAATACGAAATTAAAAGCTTCAACAAAATATGTATTTTCTCAGCAATGCCTATTGACTTGTCCTGCTGCACTGTTTCACCAGAGATCGGTTTTTCTCACAGTGTTGAAAGATTTGGTCACCAGGAATGAAGGCTTTTGACCAAAACGTCGATTCCCCTGCTCCTCAGAAGCTGCCTGACCTGCTGTGCATTTCCAGCACCACTCTAATCTTGAAACTTGCATTTATATCTAGCCTTTCAGTTGAAACTTTATTGCTGGAACAGCACAGCAGGTCAGGCAGCATCCAGGGAACAGGAGATTCGACGTTTCGGGCACAGGCCCTTCTTCAGGCGCCTGTGCCCGAAACGTCAAATCTCCTGTTCCCTGGATGCTGCCTGACCTGCTGTGCTGTTCCAGCAATAAAGTTTCAACTTTGATCTCCAGCATCTGCAGACCTCACTTTCTCCTATCTAGTCTTTCACCACTTCAAAATGCTGTGAAGCATTTCGCTGCCATTTGAGAACTTTTTGAAGTAGAGTCATCCATGTAATATGAGAAAAGAATTTGGCAATCAAATTCCTTACAGCAAGAACCCATGTGACAGCGGCCTGATCATTTATTTTTGATGTCGATTCGGAGATAAAGGTTGACCAGGAAATTTGGGGAGACTCTCCTGTCCTTCTGCAAAATCATCACAAGATCTTTTACATCCATAAATCCAGATCTGACAGGCCTGGGCTTAGCAACACTTCTGAAGGACATCCCCCCCAGGGGAGTGCTGAGCTGAAGTGTCAGCTTCAATCTTGTGCTCAAGTGGTGTGGGAATTGAATCCTCAACCTTATGACTCTAAGGCAACTAAACCACAGCTGACATGTTGTTAAGAAAAAAAAACAGCTGAGCAAAAATCAACAAAGCCTGTCCCTGGACAGACACAATGGAAGTCTGGGGAAAAAAAACCAAAAAGCCCTTTAATCAAACAATATCTAAAATTAGTAAAACTAGCTGTTGAATAGTATATCAATGGGATATCACTAGGGTGACATCGAGCATGACTCAGTTACATTTAGCACAGATGCCTGGAGACACGGAGAGTAGTGGAAGAGCATAACTGTAAGTGGACCACTAATCCAGAACTTCAAATTAATGTTCTGAGCATTTGATTCCTCCCTAGCACTTACTGAAATCAAAAACTTGGAATAAAAAAAGTTGATTGTCAATTTTATAAAAGTGATCTGATTCACTAACGTCCTTTAGGAAACAAAATTAGCCATTCTTATCTGGTTTGCCTTGCATGCAAATCTGGATTTACAGTAATGTAGTTGACTTGACAGATCTTCCAAATGGCTTGGAAAGGGACAGGAGCTAAATGCTGGCACAGACTGCGATGCCTGCATCAAATGAGCCAATACACAAAAGAAAGGATGGGTACACAGGTAGGTAATGAAGGTATCTTCTACTTTATTACCCAAGGCATTGAATATCACAATGCCAAGGTTAATCTGAAACTTTAGAATACACTACTTAGGCTACAACTGGAGTACTGCTTTTAGTTCTGACGAGAAGCATAGAGGATGGATGTAATTAGACTAGTGAGGGTGGAAAAGAATTTAGGAGGATGCTATGAGAGAATTTTAAGAGAGAAACAGCAATCGGCTGGGGATTATTTTCTTTCCTTTTTAGGGAAGACTTAATAAAGATGTATAAAATTTTGGTGGACCTAGATAAAGTAGATAAGAAGAACTTACTATCCTCAGCACAGTGGTTAACAAAGGTATGAATTTCCAGATATTGGTAGAAGGATTTGGAAAGTTGTTTAAAGTATTTATTTTGGACTCAGCAAGATGGCGTAGAACTGCTGTGGACAGCTCTGCCTAACAGCCAAGGCATACTGATGTTTTTTGCCATCTCTGGCCAACTTATGTAGCGGAATTATGAGTTTAAGACTTCACAGAACACATATTTGTTAATATTTGGGAGTGAGAAGGATACCAAAGGGAAAAGGAGCGAGCAAAAGGACACTCCCCTGCAGCACCAAGCATACCAGCGACAGCAGCAGCAGCTTCTCCTGAACCCCCCGGGGACCTGACAGACTCACAGGAATTGGCTGCGGCGATGGAGAGACTTACCATGAAAGTTGGAGCTGCGATTGAGGAGATCCATGGGGAAATTTGTGCCCAGGTCCAACATATCGCATCCATGCTGCAGAAGCATGAGCAGGAGATCCAGGGCCTCAGGGAGTGACTGGAGGAGGTGGAGGGTTGAACTAAGACCTCGGAAGCTGCAATGGAGTCCTCATCCTCTCAGATCCAGGTGATGGAGCAAGAGGTGCAGGCCTTGCGAGACCATATCGATGACCTCAAAAATCGAGATTGGAGGATAAATCTCCCAATTGTCAGGTTCCCTGAAGGTGAGGTAGGTGAGCAGCCAGTCAGTTTTTGAAAGCTGGCTGCCGAAGTGTTTGGGCCTTCACGTGGAGTCCAGCAGGCTGCAGATTGAAAGGGCTTAACGGGTTACAGTGTACAAGTCAGGCCCAGTGCAGCGCCCCGCCCGATCCTAGTGCACTGCCATTCATATAAGGACAAGCGAAAAGTGATAGAAGTTTCTAGATTACTGGGAAATGATCCGCAGGCACTGCTGTACAAAAGGTCAAAAGTCATGTTTTGCAGGATTTCTCGGCAGCTTTAATTCGAAAGCAGAAGTCCTTCGATGAAGTTAAAAAGAGGCTGAGGAACCTGAGCATTCAGTACTCCATGAGATACCCCGCAGTGGTCCGTTTCAGCCACGAGGACTCAGTTTATACATTTGATTCAGTGGATAAGGCTAAAAACTTTGCAGACATTTTAAAATAGATGGACTAGCCTGAAGAATTCGGTTAATGTTTGTTCTCTTTTCCTTGTTTCCCCATGTTTTCCCTTTTTTAAATTCCTTCTTTCTCCCTAATAATTTCTTTTTTGGAAGAGGAAAAAAAAACTTGGAATAAGTTGTTCCTTTTTTTTAGAACTGGATTTTCTGATGGGAAACTTTGTGGATGTTCTTTGTGGTCTCCCCTTTTTTTTGTTTGTTCTGTTTCTCCTTTAGTCACAAATATGAGTGACAGGAAGCCAGGGATGGGTGGAGTGCTCATCCTGACTTTGTCTTTTTCCTGTTGATTTAAAGATCATCTCCTTGTTTTTTTTCTGGCCTAAGGCTGGGGCACAGTCCGGGTTTGAAGGAGCTGTGAAGGAGGGGATAGGTAGGGTGAGTGCTCCCTATGGGCAGGGGGAAGAATCGTCCATTCAAGGTTTTGTAGTTGGCTTTCTTTGTAGTTTTTTGGTAGTAATAGTTGTATATAGTTATGATAGAGTAGTTTTTGTGTATATCTTGATGATGGGGAACACTTTGTATATAGTTATGATAGAGTAGTTTTTGATATATATATATATATATATATATATATATATATATATATATAAGCAAGGTTCTCCCTCCCAAGGGTTCAAGAGTCTCTGAAAGGGGATATAGCTAAGTGTCTTAAGGTACACCTGGAACATTAAGGGAAGTCATTTGCCTGTTAAAAGAAAAATGTGCTTTCTAGCCTTAAGAGGGAAAGGGTTGATATGACTTTGTTGCAGGAAACCCATCTTGATGATGGGGAACACTTAAAATTAGAACAGGGGGGTTATGACCGGGTATTCTTTTCATCCTTTACTATTAAACGTAGGGGAGTGGCGGTACTTATTCAGAAAAGTCTTCCGTTCACGTTATTAGAGCAGGTGAAAGATGAGCAGGGACGGTTTGTGATACTGAAAGCCCTGATACATGGGGAGGAATATGGCATTTTAAACGTCTACTGTCCTCCGGCGCATCCCCTCAACTTTTGATTAGTGCTGTCTCTAAGCGGAGTGCTTTTGGAACATGGCACATTATTATAGGGAGGTGATTTTAATTGTCTTTTGGATCTGACAGTGGACAGGATGCCTTATGAGCTCCCAACTATTGCTTCACAGGCCAAGCAGGTGGTTGACCTTTGCAAGGAGTCGGGGCTGGTGGGTATTTGGAGATGTCTTCATTCCACCGGCAGGGACTTCACTTTTCTTTCAAACCCACATATATTTCACACAAGGATGGATCTCTTTCTAACTCGATTATGGGTTATAAAATTGGGAATATAGCTATCTCTGATCACATGGTGGTATATTTGTAAGTTAACGCCAAGAATGAAGGGCTAGGGCTAGGTTTGCAGCACTGAATTTGGACCCTTTTCTCCTTAAGGATTCCAACTTTGTGGAATGCTTCTTGAAGGAGTTTCAGGAATTCTTGACTATCAATTCAGGCACGGCTAGTAGTCCGTCTATGCTATGGGAGACTGCTAAGGCCTTTGCTAGGGGATTGGTTATTTCCTATTCGGCTAGCCAGAAATGAGAGAAGGAGGAACAGCAGTGTCTACTTGAGACGAGGTTGAAAGCCGCTGAGGCGGCACATTTTGCGTGGCCTTCGGTGACTAAGCTATAGTGGATCACGGCCCTGCAGGCTGCCTTGAATTCAATACTGATACAAAATGCAAAGAAAGAACTTGCTTTTGCTAGACAAAGGCTGTTCGAATATGGGGATAGGCCAGTGAAGTATTTAGCGCACCTGACTGGGAAAAAGCATGCTCCCAATCCATTACTGCAATCACAGACAGTGCCAGGGTCCTTACATAAGATGCTAAAAAGATTAATGAAGCTTTTTGGAGCTTTTACTCAGAATTGTATCGCTCTGAAGGTTGCAAGGACAGGAGGGCTAAAATGGAAGTCTTTTTTAAGAAGCAGGACCTCCCAGGGGTAATCTTGGAACAGGCCTCTCTCCTTAATGTCCCCTTGACAATTCAGGAAACACAGGAGGCAACTAAGCAACTTCAGAGTGGGAAAGCACCTGGCCCTGATGGTCTTCCGGGTGAGTTTTAGAAGGAGTCTGTCAGGGCCGATGCTGGAGATGTACAATCACTCCTATATGCAGGAATGCCTTCCACCAACTTTGAGAGAAGTTAATATTTCCTTAATTCTTAAGAAGGGGAAGGTTCCTGAGGATTGTGCCTCATACAGGCCCTTCCCTCTATTAAATTCAGATTTCAAGATTCTGTCCAAGATCCTGGCGCTGAGATTGGAAAGGGTGTTGCCCCATATTATTAAAGAGGACCAGACAGGCTTTATAAGGGGCCGTAGGTCCTCTAATCATATTAGAAGGTTGCTGAATGTGGTCCAAGTTTGTCAGCAACGATTGATTCAGGGGTTAGTGATTTCCTTAGATGCAGAGAAAACATTTGACCGGGTGGAATGGCCGTATCCTTTTTATGTCATAGAACAGTTTGGGTTGGGTGGAGTCTTTGTTAGGTGGGTGGAGGTTTTATATCACCACGCTCTGGCTGCGGTCATCACCAATGGGATAAAGTCTGGGAATTTTAGGATTGGTAGGGATAGTCGGCAAGGCTGCTCCCTCTCACCGTTGTTGTTTACGTTGGTGATAGAGCTGCTGGCAGCGGCCATTCGTCAGAACGTCCACATAACCGCTCCGGAAGTGCGATCAAGGGCACACAGATTACACTGTATGCGAATGATGTCTTCTGTTTTTATCGAACCCGATGACCTCTGTACCCATTTGATACAATGTATCAATTCATTTGGGGCTATTTCAGGATATAAGATGAACTTTGCAAAATCGGAGGCTATGCCTTTGGGGAACATTAAGGATGTGCCAGAAGTTGAAGGTGGCCCGAAGTTCCCTTTTAAGTGGTCACGGGCAGGATTTTTATTACCCCAAGTTTGATCTGTTATTTCGGACTAACTTTGCTCACTTGCTCGACAATATTAGGTGAGATCTCCAGAGATGGGAGGCTCTTCCAATTTCATGGCTGGGCCGAATATCTCCCATTAATATGAATGTTCTTCCTCATTTGCTTTATCCCATGTGTATGCTCCCTATAATGTTTCCCACGTCAAGGTTGTGGAAGCTTATGGGATGGTTTGGTTCCTTTGTCTGGCATCGTGGGCGGCCCCTCATCAAACTTACTAAATTGCAACTGCCTCAAGGAGGGGAAGGAGTTGATTTCCCAGACATGAGAAGGTATCAATTACGTTCCCTGCTGTCCGTTGTTGTGATTGGGTAGGTAACGAACTGAACTCAATGTGGCTGGATATTGAGGCCTCCCAGGCAAAGTGCCTCTTATTAGCCTGTTGTTCATAGATAAGATGAGGACAGTTATGGACCACTGCCGGAACCCCATTGTTATTAGTACAGTCGGGGCTTGGAGGGCAATGCATCAGAGTAAGGGTTGTTTATCCAAAACTTCACCACTTAATGTCTATAGTTGGCATGCCAGGGTTCTGACCAGGGATGATGGACTCAGGGTTCAAAATATGGGCAGCGAGAGGAGTTTCTAGTTTGGGAGACTTGTTTGAGGGGGAGGTTATGATGTCTTTTGAGCAACTGAGCTGCAAATACGGGTTGCCCAGCAGAGATCTTTTCCATTTTATTCAGGTTAGGGAGTTCATCCAGAAGAAGACTACACTTCTCACAAAGCCCTATAAGCCGGATACAGAGAGGTTGTTGCTACATTCCACAAGTATTCTTTCGGTTAGTGCCCTCTATCACCTGCTGGGTGGCAGGGCCAGGCAGGATATTAACCGGTTATGAGAGGTCTGGGAGCAAGAGCTAGGAGTGGAGATCTCTTCTGAAACATGGGAGAACATATGGGAGAATGCTCAAAAGATGTCAATCTGTAATAGGACATGTGCTACGCAGTTAAAAGTTCTGCACAGGGTTCATCTGGCACCAGACCGTCTGGCGAAGTTTAAAAAAGGGGCATCTTCAGTGTGCCCCAAATATAAAATAAGTGTAGGTACTCTTACCCATTGCTTCTGGACATGCCACAGGCTCCGTATTTATTGGAGGGCTGAGGCGGGAGAGATCGGGAGGGTATTGAGGACTGAAATCAAAGTAGACCCGATAGCTCTCCTCTTAGATCTACCATATTTGCCATCTTTAGATGGGCATGGGAAGAAACTATTTAATACCCTTGTATACTGTGCACGGAAGAATATTCTGATGAACTGCGTGTCTGAGAACCGACCGGGCTTGCTGGGATGGCAGAAATTAATTATGAAGCACATTCCCTTGGACTTTTTTTCTACAAACATGGTGCACCACACAACAGATCATTTTTATTAGACATGGCAGCCCTACTGGAGTTATTTGAATATAGATTTGTCAGTTATCTTAACCTAGGGCGTTTGTTTAACCAGGACGGTTAGGTTTGTCATGCCCTGGGCCCTGGAAGGGTCTCCAGAGTTAATACAGGTATTTATACAATGCTCCCGTTCCTCTGTTTGGAACGAGCATAGCTGTTCCGTATTCTGTGTTTTTTTGGGGTTTTGGGGGTCTCCAGAGTTAATACAGGTATTTATACAATGCTCCCGTTGGGAGCTTTGTGCCGAGCATAGCTGTTCCGTATTCTGTGTTTTTTTGGTGTTTTTTTGCTTTTTTTTTGATCTATTAATTACTTACTTATTTATTGGTGTTGCTTTTGCACAGTGTTAGGGTTTGTTTTGCATTAGAGCGTAGGTTAGTAGTTAGTAGACAGTAGTTGTATTGTAATTTGTGTTTTGTTTTCTTTTTATTATACTGATATTTGTTATTAATTGCATTTTCAATAATTTTATATGTTTGTAAAGTTAGAGAAATTTGCTAATAAATATATTCCCAAAAAAAAGTATTTCTTTTGACTCAGAGGATAGAGGTAGTCTGGACCTCACCTGAAAAGGGGCGCAAATCCATTTCAAAAGTGCTTGGAGTGCCAGAACATACAGGACCAATAACCAAACACTAAGACTGGAAAGTATCATTTGGATACTGGTCAAATGGCCTCCCTTTGTTCTGTAATTCTACATGATAACCATGAATCAATTATGCTCCTTCATTGCTGAAGAGGTCTTCATGACTGTGCTGAGTGAGATCAGTATTTGGCCAGTGAAGTACAAATGATGAACAATGGAAAATGAGTCCCACATAACCTGTAGGACTTTTATTTGTATCGCTTATTTTCAGCTTTAAGCGCTGCTGACGCACAATTCCTTTGCAAGTCTCAGCTCTTTTACAAAGATGGCTTGTGGGCCCATCTCTGGGTGTACATATATTAAACATTTACAGATTGCCATTTGAGCCACTACTAGCATCTGAATTTCTAGCTCACCATACTGAGTAATCACCAGGAACATAGCATGAGATCTGAATACTCATCAATTCACAGGAGCACAGATTAAACATTGCAGTCAGCCACTTTTGGGCCGTAGGCCCACTATATTGTATGATAGTAAGAGCAAAATACTGTGGATGCTAACAAATCTAAAATAAAGACAGAAATACTCAGCAATTCTGACATTATCTGTGAATTACCATTTCAAATCAACAATGCTTCAACAGAACTGGGGAATGCTCAAAGATGTAATTGCTTCAAGGCCTGTTCACACCTGCCATTATAGTAGTTTTCACTATCATTGGATCAAGCTCTGCCATTTTTGTAAGACCCAGCCTAATGATATCCATCCCCTGCCCTTGATCACCTCAAGTGGGACCATTCCCTCCATTCCTCAAACACAGCCAACTGCTCCTCCCTTTCAAAAGCACTTTTGCAATTAAGTGCAGGAGATACAACAGCAAGACTTTTACCTCTTTCCTTCTCATCATCCAAGGTCATAATCATTCCTTTCAGGAGAACCACCAATTTGGGTGTACTTCTTTCAATTTGCCACACTGTACTTGGTGCTCTCAATATGGCCAACTCTACACTGGGAAAGTCAAATGTAGATCCTCACCTCCTACACTATTCTGAATTAGTTTTATACACGCTTGAGGAACAACACTTCATCTTTCAACTAGGCACTTTCCAAACTTCCAGAATTAACACAGAGTTCAACAATCTCAGATCATTCTTGCATGGCAACTGCTGGAAGTTTATCTTCCCTTCAGAAATATATTTTGTTCCTTCATTTGTTCCATTGCTACCATCTCTTCTCATTGGCGAGACTGTCCTTCTTTCCCTCAACCTTTCGTAATTCTTTTTTCTTCCTCTGCTTAACTCAGAATCTTAAATCTTATGTCATCGACCCAAAATATTAAGTGTATGTCTCTCTGCAGATGCTACCCAACCCGCTGAGCTTTTTCAGTTTGTATTATTATTAGCTTGTTGACATTTGGTGGTGTCACCACTAAGAGGAAACAGCACCTATCTGATCAATGGCCTCCTGCCTCACATTCCAACGGTTTTGATCGACTCAGATAGAGTGCCTCAACATCCAGCAAGACAGTCTCTGGTGCAATGCTATTTAGCTGACACATGAATTGAAATACTGGCAGGTTAAAATATTGATGGATGGATGGTATGGATTAATTTTGTCAGTGGTAAAGAGTCCTTAACAATTGCACAAATGAACAAAACTTTTATCTACTGGAGTGTGTCAGGTTATATTACAGCTGAGTGAAGCACCAGCACTACTATCTGCAATCTAAGCTTTGACTAACATTATTTTCAGGTCATGGTTTGCTTAGCATTGTTTACTGATGAAATAAGCATTGTTCCTATAACAAACACCCAGTGACTTCCTGTGTTCAAATATAGTGACGTATATTCTACCTTGTGGAACCAACCAATACACAAAAAGTGAATTCTGGAAATCTGACAAAAAAAGCTCACAAAATACTAGAAATGCTGAGCATGGTTAGACAGCATCTGTGGAGAGAAAAACACAGACCCACAATCTTGTTGCCAAGTCTCATCCAGAATAGCCAGAAATACCCAAGACTGCAGAAACCTGACTCGGGAGGCATTGCTTTAACCACTTTTATATCTTCAGCTATTTTGGTAGATAATCTGCAAAGGATAAAGAACAGAACAACACAGAAACAGGTCCTTCAGCCCATCGAGACTGTGCCAACACATGACACCCCTCTAAATTAAAAACCTCTGGGATGCAGTCCATATCCCTCTACTCTCTGCCTATTCATATAAGTGTAAACATGCCTCTTATATTTTGCTATTATATCTGCTTCTACCACCTTCTCTGGCAGTGCATTGCAGACACTTACCACCATCTGGGTAAAAAAAAACTTGCCTCTCATCTCCTTTAAACTTATTCTCTTCTAACCATAAACCTATGTCCTCTAGTAATTGACATTCTTACCTTGGGAAAAAGATTCTGACTATCCAAGCCTCTTATAATTTTGTGAACTTCTATCAATTTGCCCCTCATAATTCCATATTCAAGTGAAAACAAGCCAATTTTGTCTAACTTTTCTCATAGCTAATACTCTCCAAACCAGGCAACATCCTGGTAAACCTTTTCTGTATACTCTCCAAAGCCTCAACATCCTTCTGGTCATGTGGCAACCAGAACTGTACGTAATTTTCCAAATGTAGCCTAATTAAATTTAAACTAAACTAAAGCAGCATGACTTGACAATTTTTTTAAACTCTTGCCAATTCAGCTCACCATGGATCTCATGTGACTTCAACTTCTCTATCAGCCTGTTATAAAGGACCTTGTTAAAGAACTTACTAAAGTCCATGTAGACAACATTTATTGCTCTTCCCTCATCAATCATCTTTTTCATTTCCTCAAAAAGCTCAATCAGGTTTCTGAGACACACTCTGCACAAGGCCATTCTGCCTATCATTAATACGTCCATATCTTTCCAATGTGAGTACATCCTGTCCCTAAGAATCTTTGTTTATTACGACTAACATAAGGTTCACCAGCCTTATCCCTGTTGCCCTTCATAAATAAAGGAACAACATTGGAGGTTCTCTATCCTATGGGACCTGTCCTGTGACTGAAGAGAATACAAAGATTTTGTACAAGGACCCAGCAATTTTCTTTGTCAACTCCTTCAATATTCTTGGATAGATCCCATCAGGTTCTGGGGACTTATCTACCTCAATGCTTTTCAAAACACTAAACACCTTTTTTTTATGTACACCATGTCCTTCTCCTTTGTGAATACCAATGGAAGTATTCATTAAAGGTCCTCACCCACTTCCAATGGCTCCACGCATAAAACACTTCCTTCATCCTTGAGTGGACCTATCCTTTCCCTAGCTTCTGTCTTGCTCCTTTTACATATATATAAAATGGGTACAGCTGAATGTAAACATGTGACATAGTCTTTGGTGGGGCAATGAAGAGTCTAGTTTGAGATCATGATGGAAGCAAACGTTTCATCATTGTCTTCCAATAGTTAAGATGTCCAACTAATCATTAACTTGTAATCATTATTACCTCACAACAAACTACATCTTAAGATGAGTGTCTCTTTTTGTTTAAATTTACTGGTGATTCATCGTTTATCGCTGGTAACCAATAAAGCCTTAGACCCAGTACACAAAATTGAGGACAAATTTATTTAAGGTTTATTTTAAAAGAGCATAAAGGAGAATTGCTGGCAACATTCTACCCTAACCATTAGCTGATAGTAATCGATTCCACAGCACATACAATATACAACAATACAGATAGTGTAGTATAAATGGTTGATTGTTCTTGTTCACCACTTAGAACAGCCCAGTACTAGTGTTTCTTCTGAGACTGAACTTTCTTTCACATTGCTGTGCCACAAACTCCAACTCCAACTCTGAGACATACATGCTCTCAGTCGTCATTCCATTCACACCTGCTTTTCTTACCATTAATACTATACTCCACTGACAGGGATTCCTACCGTTATTCTACAAGATTGAAGGAATTTGTTTGCTGTGTAAATATTTCCAATTCTTCCAGTTTTATTAAAACAACATCTCAGCACCATTAGGAAAGCACAGATAGTCTGACCAGACCTTTAGCAATTGTCTAAAAGTAACCACATACAGAATCGATTATAGTTAAAGAATAGTCCAAAGAAAATGTTCCAGCCAGAGATAAATCATATTGTTAAATGCTAGACCTTAGTTCTGTAGTCCAAACACACAAATGTACAGTCTGAAAAGACCGAAAGAGGGAGAGACGATTTTTAGCAAAATTGGCTTTTTACATGTTTTCTGATGTGCAATTTCAGTAGGACTTGCTCCATCTCAGAACCTAATGAAGTCGTTTATGATTTCTCAGATCATATAAAAGTGGTTTTCAAACAGGAGGGACAGAAAGCAAAATATTTCAAAAAAATCTGGATTACACTAAACGTAGATAAACCGAATTAATTAACGTTAGACTTGCAGTAGATGACCACAAGAAGTGGTCCTGAATAAGAAAACATTTGGCAGTCAGAGACATCTGGAGCAGAGCACAACTGTCATATGCAAAGAGGGCCGAGTGTATAGAAGAGCACTGAGAGTGACACATAGTCTAACAACCTAAATAAGCATCTGGGTGTCTTTAATTTCTGTTGGCATTTTATTGAATTCAAACAGAATTCATTGCAATAGTTTAAAGTGACAGTGAGCATAGCATAGTTAGGTTATTAAACTTAACAGTAGTGTCTAAAACATTCTTATCACTCAGACAAACACACTGCTTAGATTATAATTTAGATCCATGACTATTAATCCATTTGAAAAGGGGTCAGTCAACCAAAAACTTTGAGCACCATTCAAACAACATGCATCATTAAACAAATCCTCATTAGCCCTCAACAGATGAATAGTTCAGCTCTTTTTTCTTGTTAATGGCAGCACTGTCTGATAAGAATGAGTACAAACTTTGCGTTATAGTTATTAAGGTCAAACAAAGATGGTTTGCCTTTCTAAAGTGTCTTTTATGTCCTCAATGCTTCACAGCGATTGAAGTTGAATTACTACTGTAATAAAGGAAAGTACGACAGATACTTTGGGAACAGCAAGTCACATAGACAGCAATGAGTATAAATGCTCCATCTTATTCATATTTGTTGGGAGAACTCTGTAGCCCTTGCATAAATAGTGCCAATGTAATCCTTGATATCAATGCAACTTGATATAATCTCAACTTTAACATCTCATTCAAAGGATAGTCCCCCCACTCAAGAGGTAGCCTGGAAGAGGTCGTCAGGTCTCTGCAATGGGGTCTTAATTCAAAACATGACTCAAAGAAGGAGATGGGTGAGCCTGGAAAATAAAATCCTTTGCATAGATTTCTGCCCTTTTCAACACCAACAGAAAACAAAAGTTCCCGACAGATAATGCAACTGAAGATTTCACTTATGGAGAAATCTAAACTAATTCACACAGCTATCTCCTCGTGCTTAAAACATTCGAACAAAAGGTGGCACATGTTTAAAATTAACAACTGTGTGTAAAGTGGGAAGATGGAATGCAACTTTCTCAAAGATTGTGGAATAAGGAAGAGCATTGAAATTAACAAAATAAATGGATCCAAGAAATTACTGGATTCATGAGTAGAGAGTAAGAGGAAGTTTGATGAATGTGTCTAAAATCATGAAATGTATTCAATAGCTGAAAGGTCAGTAAAAGGGATTCCTGCAATTTTTAAAAGTAAACTACAAACTACCAGCACTTATTCTAAGTTCTGGTTGCACTGTTGTTTGGTGAACCGACGTTAGAAAGTTTAATTGCAGACAAACTGGCATCAGGGAATGTGTACAAAATAAAATGTGGCTGGCAACAAGTAGCTGATTGGTTGGAGGAGTTGTGACCAGTTATCAATGACAAAGGCCTTCTGTCTGCCAACAACAATGCAGTTGATCAGCTTGTAGGTATGAATGAGATAGTCTGAAGCCTTCAGAAGATTCTCTACTTTGTTCTACAGTTTAAAAAAAACCTAAAGACTGGAGAAAGCCTGTTTGTTAGTCCTTACCAGATGCTGTAAGTTGTGGCTTTTAACTGACAACTTTAGTAAGTTGTGAACCAGTCAGTCATTCTGTTCCTCCTGCATACAAGTGAAGTGCCTGGAGAAGAGAGAGAAGGCTGAACAGCAAGCCCTGGTAAGCCAAGTGGATCATCTCAGCAAGGGCTGTAGGCAGGGAACATTGAACTTAGTCTCAAATTTTCCTTCCAGCAGAATATCAAGGTACTTTTTACCTGTCTGTTTACAGGGGTAGAGTTAAACGTCAATGGTTCATCATTGCTTAACAGCAAGAATCTGTTTACAGAGGGATCTTAATTATCCGAATGAGATGGGCAGGCACTATTTTGTTCAGATAACTGATTTCCTCCAGGACTCAGTTCTCTGTGAAGCCTGCTAGGAGACTAGACAGCAGCACACTACTCGCAACACCCCACCCACCGCCCACGCCCCAAGCTCGTCTGCTCCCACCCACACCCCTACCCAACCCGAGCTTGCACACACACACGCAACTTTTTACTGCAACATTTTGACAGGTTCCACCTTTGCCCTGTACAGGACAATGTTGGAGAGATTATCCGGGGAAATGGGGTTTAGGGTAGTCTCAAGAGAAAGTGTGGGGAGAGAGAGAGAGAGAGAGCATGGGAGGTCAGTCATTTGGAGACAGTGACTGGACTGTCCAGGGCTGTTCTCGGCAGCATTTCAGTGAGCCGAGTTAATTTTTAATCATTGTACATGTAATCAAAAGATGCGATCAGGGTTGAAATAGCTCTTTGACGTAATGTTTCTATTGGGAATTTGAGATCCCCTTTGGATAATCTGATATTCGGATAATCAAGGTTCCTCTGTATTTGTAATAAATACAAACTTTTGTTAAGTGAAGAAACCTAGTCTGTGTTTTCTGATAACAAAAATTGGGGATTTTCAAAATTATAAAATCTTTAGCTTTTATAACAGCGCTGGGAATAATGGAGCTTGCTTTCCAACATACTACCCCTGTGTGGCAGAATGCCACCCTAACCCATTCCATGATCTTCTGCATCTTGATCTTCCTTTTCCAATTCTGAGTGAGGCCATACCTGAATGTTTGGTGAGGAACAGAAAGTGTCAAGTACTGTCATCAAGCTTATACTTCTGTAACACATTAACACTATGTACAACTATACATGGTAATGAGATATAGTTTCTAATTTTATTGTTACATTGTTAAAAGACTTGCCTACACGTTCTCCTCATTTCACCTTAACTCCTCCCACACTTTGCTATTTATGCCCTGAATAAAACATCATAAGGTTGCTCCAGGATTCTAAAGCCCTTACATAATATCAACATCACTTCTACAATCTCAGATGCCAATAGACAATGTCACAATGATTTTATTTAAAAAAGGAAAAATGCTGGCAACTGGCAGTATAATGCCAGTGATTTATTGAATGTGGCAGATAACAACAGAACAAATGTAATCCTTCTAGTCTGTGAGTGATCCTTCTCACTTTCCAGTACTGCCTCAACTTCCAAGTGCTGCCTACAGAACAAGTTGAACAAATTAATCCACTTTTAATTTTAAATAGCTAAATATAGTTTCTAGCTTTCTTTTTGAGAACTATAAATAATGTTTGATTCAAACATGAGCTTTATTCAAATCATTTTACTACTTGCCTTTATAGTCATGGGACTTTTTGTCACTGAAGCAGATTGTTCAGTCCATCCACTCCATGTTGGCTCAATGCAGAAAACTACAATCAACCTCACTCCCGTTCTGGCCCAGCATTCCCTGTAAATTTAATTTCCTTCAAGTGCCCTACCAATTTCCATTTCAAATTATTGACTGCTCCTGCTTTTACCTCCCTCATGGGTTGAATGTTCCAGGTGGTTACTGTTGTATTTCCACACTTCTATAACAAAGTTACAATCTCATAGTAAGAAGAGTAAATGGACATAGTTTTAGCTTATTTAAAGATCTAATGTAGGTTTACTCAGAATTTTTACAGAAATCAAGTATTTGTTGGTACAGAGGAAAACTGCTAGATGGCCTTAGGTTTACAGCAAGCTGGACTGAAAAAGACTGCTAATCACACAGATTCCTGATGAAGGGCTTTTGCCCAAAACATCGATTTTCCTGCTCCTCAGATGCTGCCTGACCTGCTGTGCTTTTCCAGCACCACACTCTCAACTGCTAGTCACATGATCTACCTCTCAGTTACTTGTTCATTAACATGTTCCCTCCTTAAAGGTGATAGCAGAAGAGTACCACTCACTGTATAAAAATGTTCTTCCTCACATTTGTCCTGCATCCCTTGCTCAAAACTTAATCAGTATCTACTGATCCTTATACCATCAACTAATGGGAACAACCTTTCCTTGTTCACCCAAACTAAGCCTATTATAACCTTGTATATCTCTGTCAATTCACCTGCCAATCGCCTTAACTCCAGGGTTAACCACCCAAGCCTTTCCAACCTAATCTGGTAACTAAGACGCCCACGGATAGGACTATTCAAATAAGTCTTCATTGCACTGTCTCCACGGCCTTCTCTCCCTTCCTAAAGTGTGCTGACCATCATCACCCCACCTACCCCTAGAAATGTCAGAGACCAGGTTAAAAGGCAGCAGTACTGTTAAATGATACTTGAAGGTTCTCTCGAGATCTCCTAAAGCCTGGACAGAAATGAAAGGAAGTATTTTTCCGTTGGGTTCCCTCCAGATGAAGTCAGCCTGGACAGAGGTAGCTGCGCAGGTCAGAGTGTATAGGCAGCTCAACAGATCCTCGGTCCAGTGCTGCAAGAGGATAAATGATCATCCACACTCCAACAAGGTGTTACTAATATTTACTCAATACTTCATGCCCTATGTGAGAGGGTTAGTATTGTAAACATGCCACTGACCTCTGACCTCCTTCTCGTGCAAAGAAATTAACAGACTGCTTGCACTACAATATTTTTCTATTTCTATTTCAATTCCCTCAGTTGGGTGAGTTTTTGCAGGAACACATGCAAACAGGTCAGGGTTCTGTCCATTTGTGCTGTACATTATCTGAGGGGCCTTATGGCTAAAACGAGATTTAGACAAAGATGGCGGTTATACATTTTATTCCTTTGAGCTGCTCCCCTTCTACCCCTGCCTCACCCCTTCTAGAATAGGTTATTCCCCTCAATACTCAAAACAGTTTTCTCCTTTCTTCTTGCATCTCATCTGCCCTTCTTCAATAACTCCGTGACTATCAGCCCTTTCACCATCTCCTTCGATATACTTGATCTCACCTTGAGCTCTATCTTCATGCCCTGCCCAGTACAGCCCGATACCAGTCCTTCTTCAGTTCATTCGCTCGCTCGTTCGTTCTCCCTCCTTAACATATTAATCACCTAACTGTGTCCTGCCTTTAATAGGTAGCTCCTAGCTTTCCATATGCCCCCTTTTCCTTTCACCATTCGGCAACTCAGATTGCTTCCTCCATTCACCATTATCCTTCCAATTCACTTACACCTTTTAAGTTCCATTTCCTTATGATAAACATTTTTGTTGAACATTCTTTCATTTCAAATGCCTTTTCGACTTAGGTCCACTTGGCTGCCGCAGTCAGGTTTACTGGCATTAGTCAGTATGGTTGCCTCACTTGGGTAGGCTAGTGGACCCAGTTAAGCTTCACCCCTTATATTGTAAGCATTTAACTGCAATGAGCAAGACTGCATAGCTCGGAGATTTCTTATGAACTGGTTGAACTGGTCAGCCTTCATTGTAAGCACTTGCACAAAGTAGTTATGAATTACCCAGCTGAAATAGTTTGAACTCACATGAGCTTGTAGGAGGAAGTCAACCCCATCAGGTGCACACCACATATCAGTTTTATGAACCTATGTTTCCATTTTTGACTAACAAGATTGTACCTGTAATTTTAATCTGAGCAGCCTGGGGTACTGAGTATTTATTGTATGCAAATATATACAATAGATGGATGGTCTTGAAAACACAGACTCAGTTTAAAGAATTTGTGTACTTAGTCGTGAAAGTTTAACCCATTGTCAGGAATCTGAATTTTTACCTCATACTCAATTAGGTTACCCTGCCCACCCTTCTAAAATCTCCAAGCAGGCCCAGAGGATTCCATACCAGAACTGGTTGTAATATTCTCGATGCAGCCTAACAATAGCTTCATGAAAGGTTCAGTATAACTTCCCTGGTTGTACTGAATACTTCAATAGATGAGCCAACAATCCTAGGTGCTATGCCCTGCCACCTTTAAATGTTGATACACATGCACCCAAGCTCACAACCCCCTGAACCTCCTAGCCCTGCAAAACCTTTAAAACTGCACCCTTAAGTCTATGTTACTTCTTCTTGCCACCCCACCACCCCGCCAAAATGCATAATCTCACACTTCAGTGTTGAATTTCACCTAACATCTACTTGCACATTACTGTCCTGTTGCAAGTATCATCCTTACCATTTTGACCTTTTTTGAATGATCCAGTAGCTTGTGGAGCCTATAATTCCTCCACACTTTCTCCATGGAAATACCTGGGCCAATTTCCCCTTTTTCCTATTGTAAAAAACTGTTGGAATCAGAAAAATAATTTATTCCAAACAATTTGGTACATTACAAGTAGTATAGACTACCTCAATTTGACTCAGCAGTCATACCTACTGGAATCACTAGGTTAAAGATTAAGCTCCATTCCTGAAACTCAGGTCAAATATGGCCAAATATTTTACAGCACAGTTAGGGAGTGCTGTACTTCTGGAAAGGTCAATCTTTCAGACAACAGGTAGAAATTTAGGACCCCTCAATAGAAGAATCAACACATTACTGGTGACAATATATAATTGTATAACAATAACTATATTGTATAGGACCTAATACAATTACACACATGGGCAGAAAGTTATGAATGACTTGAGCTTTACAGGAGTGGCATACCGGAGAGTCAGTGTGTATTGCAGCAGTCAGTTCTAGCCAAAATCAAAATATTGATGAAGATTAGCAGCAGGACTATTGAAGCAGTTTTGGAACTGAGTGATGGTATTGAGATGAAAGCAAGCAATCTGACAGATGTACAGGTGGTGTGGGTGGGAAGACCACCCCAGCATTAAACATGACAAGGCTGCAAACAGTCCAGTTCAGCCTCAGACAACTCCTAGGAAGAAGGATGGAATTCATGGCTAGGTACTGCAATATGTCACAGAACACAAAGCTAACCATTTCAACCACGCAAAATTCCAACTTCTCTCGTGCATTTTGAGAGATAAGCCATTTGTTAAATGAGTGGAGGAGGTGAGATAGATGGTAGTGGCTTACAGCTATGGTGAAAACTCACATTATAGCCCAGACTTTTGTTGAGCTAAGGCAAATTTGGAGATCTTTAAAATGACAGATAAAAACCACGCTGAAAACTCTGTCCCCAGTCCTGAAAGAGAATAGGACTTGACTTACAAGTAAGAAACTTGACTCACCAGGCCACTTGAATTCACTGTAAACTCAATTCAGCAAACAACATTTTCACTGCAGTCAGGGTTTAACCCACAGTATGTCAGTGTGATAGTAAAAATATTTGAAAATCATGAATGATATCATTTCTTTAAAGTTTAGGTCAGCGGCAAATGGATTTAGTGTGTGCCTGAAATTAATAATTAACCTGGACATATCTCGGTAGCCACAGTGATTTATTCTCAAACAGTGGGAGAGTTACTTTGGCAGCACTAATGGGCTTTTTTAACCTTAGGATGGGTTTATTACTTAGCAAGATAAATTATCATTCTTTGAAGGCTGTTAGAAACTTCTAGATCTTTGGTTGTTTAAGCTGGGGACAACATCAACAGATGAATGGCAATTTTTTCTTTTAGTTTTATTCTATTATAAGCAATTGGGAGAAGGCGTTGGATAGAGATGGCTGTTCATGGAGTGCTGTGAAGGAGAAATATAGTAAAACTCGATTATTTTTGAGTTAAGAAAAGTGACAGTCTAAACCCAGAGGTAGTTAGGATAAAGTTACTTGAAGTTGAGTATGTATAAGCCTCAGTGTACATAATGGGAGAAAGTGAGGACTGCAGATGCTGGAGCTCAGAGTCGGGCATGTAGTGCTGAAAAAGCATAGCAGGTCAGGCAGCATTTGAGGAGCAGGAGAATCAACATTTCAGGCAGAAGCCCTTTATTCCTGATGAAGGGCTTATGCCCAAAATGTCAATTCTCCTGCTCCTCGGATGCTGCCTGACCTGCGGTGCTTTTCCAGAACTACACTCTCGACTCAGTGTACAATAATACCAGGTAGAAGGTATCACAGCTTTCAGTCTAGCAGTTAAAGCCTCACTTACCTTAAATTTATCCAAGTGTTATGGAAAGACTTGGAGACTCTGATGCATTTGGGTACTGTATAGGTGATTTTCTTTTTTGAAACTCATAACAGTATATTTTGGGATTAGACCTTCGCTGTGTTTAAAATTCTTAATTTGATTTGATTAATTTGATTAATTCTCTTTTATCTCAATTTCTTTGGTTAATCAACTTCTGTTTAATCATTAAAACAAACTCTAATACTGCACGCTCATGCTTCAGTGAAAAACACCTTGTTAAAATCAAAATAAAATATAATCTAGTAGTAAGCCAGGTTTTCAGACTGAAATCGATTTTATCTAGTAATAACACAAGTAGCCACATAAGTGAGTTCAAACTTTTGGGACACAAATAATCATGATAGATCTACCATGTCTGTAGACATATCAAGCTTTCAAATTATTTAATAGCCTTTAGAATTGCAAACATTGCCTGTCGGATATCTGAATTGAAAAGAAATCTATGCTAGTCGCTGCAAGAGTTGTTTGTTGAGATCACACTATGTGCTATCATTATAGTGCTTATTTTACTGCTCTATATTATGTTCACAATGGAGGATGAACTCTAAGTTCCTTTCGATTGACAACTCAAGAAATTATAAAAATATTGTGTGTGTTGATGTGGGGCTTTGAATACAAATTGATGCATTATAAGGGATTAATTACTTACTCTTTTGACTCTAGTCATTTACAAAGGTCAGACTGAAACTACTAAAGCATTTAAACAATAGTTCAATGCTGAATGCTATGAAATAGTGTCCGTTAACTGCGCAGTTTACTTTTATGTACCTACCAGGCCACACCAAAGCACCAAATCACTAACATAAATCCTTCAAGGTCAAGATGACTAATAAGAAATTGGAAGAATTTTGAGCTGCAATTTTGATAGATTGTAATAACGATAGCCCTTTGCTTGTTCTCGTCATCTTAACTACTGATCAAAATAGTTTCTATTTTTGTTTTCTGCTACCTCTGGATTTTTCCACATCTTCCAATTTTTATCTCAGCACTGTTTTTCTCAAGGCTTTGATATTAAAACCAAAATGTGAAACATTGTTAGTTGTCAATAAAAAGAATAATAATCCTTAATCTATTAGATTCTTGAGTACACTCCCAGCATTGTCGATTACAAATGTACCTAAGTTCTTTCCTCCTATGTTGCAGAAAAAAACAATAATTTTTCACAATCAATGCAAGTCCCATTGGCTGTTTCCAAATACTGGTGGTTCAAGTTCCTTTGTGAAGGTCTCATTTTGGTCTCAAATCATCCGCCGACATTTCCGCCACCTCCAAACGGACCCCACCACCAGGGATATATTTCCCTCCCCACCCCTTTCCGCCTTCCGCAAAGACCGTTCCCTTCATGACTACCTGGTCAGGTCTACGCCCAACAACTCACCCTCCCATCCTGGCACCTTCCTCTGTCACCACAGGAATTGCAAAACCTGCACCCACACCTTCTCCCTCACCTCCATCCAAGGCCCCAAAGGAGCTTTCCACATCCATCAAAGTTTTACCTGCACATCCACCAATGTAATTTATTGTATCCATTGCTCCCGATGCGGTCTCCTCTACATTGGGGAGACTGGACGCCTCCTAGCAGAGCGCTTTAGGGAACATCTCTGGGACACCGCACCAATCAACCACACCGCCCTGTGGCCCAACATTTCAACTCCCCCTCCCACTCAGCCGAGGACATGAAGGTCCTGTGCCTCCTTCACAGCCGTTCCCTCACCCCCGGCGCCTGGAGGAAGAACACCTCATCTTCCGCCTCAGAACACTTCAACCCCAGGGCATCAATGTGGACTTCACCAGTTTCCTTATCTCCCCTTCCCCCATCTCACCCCAGCTCCAAACTTCCAGCTCAGTACTGTCCCCCTGACTTGTCTTACCTGCCTATCTTCCTTTCCACCTATCCACTCCACTCTCCTCCCTGACCAATCACCTTCATCCCCTCCCCCTCTCACCTATTGTACTCTATGCTACTTTCTCCCCACCCCCACCCTCCTCTCATTTATCTCTCCACCCTTCAGGCACTCTACCTGTATTCCTGATGAAGGGCTTTTGCCCGAAACGTTGATTTTACTGCTCCTCGGATGCTGCCTGAACTGCTGTGCTTTTCCAGCACCACTCTAAGCTAAACTCTGGTTTCCAGCATCTGTTGTCAATGTTTTTACCCAAAAGGAAGTTAACGTCCTCCAGTAGTGAGAATTGAGGCTCCGGAGCATAGTGCATAAAATATAACTCCTATGTCTGTCTCTATCACCTTGCCTTCGACCGGTTATTAAGAGGGGAGATCCCTCACAAGAAGGTCAGGACCCTGAACTGGGTGTGGAGACTACAGACACGAGGTTTGAGGCTCCAGAACATTAAAAAAAAAACTTAAAAATCAGGAACTTCAAAGAAAAACATCATAACAAAATTTGGTACTTCTTAAAGTTATCAACTTTATCCCCCATACCTCCCCTTAGAAGTAAGACAATATGGCGCCACTGGGAAAAGGCTGCCGGGGAAGCTTTGTCTGGGTTTTTATCTTGGGAGACTCAGTTTCTGGGCTGTAGACGCAACTAGGTGAGTCTTTCTTCTGGGGGAGGGGGTGACTTGGGCTGTGGCGCCATGTGGTCCGCTGCAAGGGTTTCCTCTTTTGGTGGGTGTGGTTTCGTCAGGACGGTGCGACTGGTCTTTCTTTCCTTTGCAGCCTCGTCCAGTGTGGGGGTGGCACTCCTCGCTCCGATTTCCACTGAGGTGAGGATGTTTCAATGATCTTTTTGTGTTCACCCGCCGGGCACTATGGGGTCCACAGACCATTTGGAATCTTGGACCGATGCTTGTGTTTTTTTATTTCTGTGCCGTGGTGGTTGATTGGGAGTCTGTGGACGTGATTTATTTTTCTCCAACTCTGGTGTGGAACTTTTGGGGCCACCTCCACCATCTTTTTGCTCCTCGTTTTCCAGTTCATGAATCATCACCGGCTGAACTGAGGGGTTTCTCAAACGTGCCGCATTTTATCCCCCGTATTAAAATCAGAAGAATTCTGACTAGAGGCTCTTCAAAGAAAATGAGAAATGCTGAAATTAAGGTTGTATTAATACTTGGATCGAAAAAGGAAGTTTCAATGCTGTGGTTCTGTTCGCCGAGCTGGAAGTCTTTGTTGCAAACGTTTCGTCCCCTGTCTAGGTGACATCCTCAGTGCTTGGGAGCCTCCTGTGAAGCGCTTCTGTGGTGTTTCCTCCGGCATTTATAGTGGCCTGTCCCTGCCGCTTCCGGTTGTCAGTTTCAGCTGTCTGCTGTAGTGGCCGGTATATTGGGTCCAGGTCGATGTGTTTGTTGATGGAGTTTGTGGGTGAGTGCCATGCAACGAGCACCCGAGCTACAAATCTTCTCACAAACTTTTAAGTTTCAATATTGTGCCATACTGAACGTATTTGATATTTAAATAATTTGTTTTGTTAAAATACTAGTTCAGAAAATATCGCAGCAACCTTTTTGCCTTATTTGAATTACAATCTCAATTCAATGTGTTTTGTGGGCTATGTAATAGGGCAGATTTTGTTTTTACATTAATAATATAAATCATTAGGTCCCTTTTAAAATGATCAAACATCTAACCTTAAAACAGATTGATCGAGGACCGTGAACCACTGATTTGTTTGAAATTCTACAATGCCTGTTTCAAAAAACAATTGTGTCTGTGGACATGCTTTGGCCATCTGAGAATATTATATTATAATATCTTTTAAATGCAGAGTGTTCACAAAAAGAAGAGCACATTTTAATTTTGATATTTTGTTAAGAGTTTAGAGAATATTAGAACTTAAGGCTGAGCTGATTAAGTTCTGTCAATCATTCTTAAGACTTTATTGGTCCCGTCATATTGCAAATCCAAAGAACGTTGATCTCTACCAAAGATGTACAGTTACTGGTCTGTAACCATTGTAATTCCGGCGGTTTTATTTGGGAAGTTTCATTTGGAGAACATATTTTAATATATTTTGCATTTGTTTCCCGCAAATATTTGAGATTTAAATCTGAACTGAAATTGCCTCTTCAATGGCTAAAGCACAGGAAACATTTTCTTGTTTTCTTGCTGTTCCAGATTTTTGAAATACTTTTCCTGACAGCTTTCACATTAGCCAAGTATTAATTTATCAAAGGAAAATAATTTACGAATAATCTTAATTGGGCTCCTGAGGGTTTGATTTTAGGACTTCTGATTGTTGTTTATATATGACTGAATTGTTTAGGCAGTACAATTTAGAAGTTTATGGATTGTATAAAACTTGATAATGTCATAAATAGCGAACAGAGTAACAGACTTAAAGACGACTGAGAATGTTGAAATAGGCTGACACAATTATTCCTGATGAAGGGCTTTTGCCCGAAACGTCGATTTTGCCTGTCCTCGGATGCTGCCTGAATTGCTGTGCTCTTCCAGCACCACTGATCCACAATTTAGTATAGTTAAGTGTGTGACTGTCTTCAGACTGATAGCCACCTTGGCAAGGAAGAAATGAGAAAGGAAATGCAAACATACTTTCAGCAGCTAACATCGTCTCTAGAGTTTCTCCATTCACAGGTAAAGCATGCCTTCGGACCACCGCCCACCTCTGCACAACCTCATCCAATCAGCTCCCAGCCATGAGCATTCACCTATCCTGCTGCTGCGGCTGCACCTGCCACACTTCACACTCAGATCTGCTGCTATCCTCCATCTGAAGCATCTTCGCAAGGATGGAAGTCTCGGCAATTAAATACTTCACAAAACTGACCTTATCCAAGAATTCAGATGTCTCCATGGAGTGGTGTGCAAGAACAGACTGGATTTTGTTTTCAGGTTGGAGTTTACTGAAAGAGATTTTGGAGAACTGGCACATTTCCATTCAACTTGGAGGGGGTGGAGTGGTCACTAAGGACTGTGGATTTAAGAACTTTACTAGTGAATTTATTTTCCACATGGGAGGATTCTGCGGATCCTAGCTACTGCATGGACCAGTATTTTTTGTTGTTATAATCATTGTATGTTGTGCGTCAATAACTTGCTTAAATACTGGCTGTCAAAGTTTTATGAATAAACTGGTAGCACCATCTAGGTGGTTATCACGGCATGATAAAAGGAGAGAATGTGATATTAAAGAGCTAAATGCTCTCCTGACCTGCAGGAAATTGGATGTCACAAGGTTAGGGTGGGATGTCTCTGTTCTACAGGTAGAATGTAAGGAATTTACATTCCCATCCCTTGCCAATCAGAACCATTTACAGGGCCATCTCCTATTATTCAGAGATAATTTCCATTTGCATCATCATCCTATTCCAAATCAATAATAACATTGCAGTTTGAATTTTGAATACTCATTGTAATTTAAAAAAAAAACAATTTTCAACAGATTTAACCATTAAGGAATGATTCACATTAAATTGTTTCTGGAAATGATGTGGTCGCTGCATTGCATCTTCAGTGGCAAGTGACTGTAAGGGAGTGGCTAGGAGTTGTCTTGTGAGCATTACTGACTGTGATGTAAAGATTTTGTATAAAGGAAGGAATGTTCCTTTGTTCAGGGAGACATCCCAACACACTGTGCGAGCATGGCGAAGAGTGTTAAGAGTTTCTCCACAGCTTGTACTGTACTGGCTTAATAAAATTTGGTTGTTGTTCACAGAAGTTGGTGTATTGCAGTTGCATCAAGTGTGTAAGAATCTCAGGAAAAAAACTTAACAGTATGAATGAATGAATACAATTTTGCTTAAGTTGGTTAATGGCAACATGTAGTTTCCTTTGTAAGAGGTTTATAATAGGGTCAGCTTTTACACGGGATATATGTAAAACACAAGATTGTTTGGCCAAAAATAAAGGGTCAACTTTTACATAAGTATATACAGTAAACCTAGCATAAACAGAGTACATGACATGAAACATTAAATATTTTCATAACCAACACACAAATACAACTTACGTTAATTTACTGCCTTAAAATATACTATGACTGTCTCAAGGTGCTTCACAGGATCACCAAAGAAATATGACACCAAGGCAGAGGTACAAGGACAGGAGACCAAAGGCAAAGTCAAAGATATAGGTTTTAATGATCAGCTTAAGGAGAAAGTGGTTAGAACAAGGTTAATGTCTAGGCAGCAAAAGATGTGTCCACCAATGGAGGTAAAGATAAAATTGACAATGCTCAATAAGATAGATTTGAAGGACTGCAGAGACCTCAGGTTACAAAGAGAGCTGTGAGGCCAGTGCAAGGACCATGAGGCCCGATAATCTAGAGCCAATGTGCTCAGCCTGGTGTCTATGATCTCTGGCCCTGGGCTAAAACTCAAATTACATGGGGAATGTGATCAAATTCATTCCCTTTTAGTGTCCCCAAAACCCCAGGGAAAATTCAAAGGGATAACCAATGGGAGACAAGCCGCTCCCGATATGTGGAACCATCAGCATATCCAAGAGCTGCTCCTTCTCCACGTTTAGCCTGGTTCAGTCCTCAACCTGCTGCTGATGCAGGAAAGAGTGCCAGGTGGGAAGCCATGGCTACATTTGGTGGCACAGTGACTGTGGTCTCCCTGCTATGGTAAAGATACTGTTAAACTTGAAAGTGTGCAGAAAAGATTGACAAGGATGTTGCCAAAGTTGGAGAGTGAGAGTTATAGGGAGAAATTGAATAGGCTGGGACTATTTCAAAAGCTGAGGGGTGACCTTATAGAGGTTTATAAAATCATGAGGGGCAGGAATAGGGTGAATAGTCAAGTAGGGAAGATCAAAACTAGAGGCATAGGCTTAAGTTGACTGGCAAAGTTTAAAAAAGGGAAGAAAATGAGGTCTGCAGGTATATGAAAAGGAAGAGTTGAGAGGGATATGGGCCAAGTTCTAGCAAATGGGACTAGATTAATTTAGGATATCTGGTCGGCATGGATGTGTTGGACCAAAGGGTCTATTTCCTGTACATCTTTATGGCTCTAAGTAAATAGGAAAGCAATTGGGACATTCTTGGCTTTTTTTTGGAAGAGGAATAAAGTGTAAGAAGGTTTTACTGCAGCTGTATAGGCTGTTGGTGAGGCCAGACCTGGAGTACTGTTTAGTTTAGAACTCTATTTGAAAAAATATACAATTGCTGTAAAATCAGTTCAGAGAAGGTTCATCTGACCTATTCCAGGGATAAAGAGCTTATCAAAATTAGAAATATTGAACATGTTAGGTCTATATTCATTGGAGTTTAGAAGAATGAGAGATGACCTTATTTGAGCAATTAAAATCCTAAGGATGGAGACCAGTTTCCTCACAAATGAGATACTAAAACTAGTGATATAATTTAAGAATAACAGCTGCCCCTTTTAAAACAAAGACAAAGGTGTTTTTTTTCCCCTCAGTGTCATACACATGTGCAATTCTCTTACACCAGAAGGTAGTTGACGCTGGAGTTCCACATTGATTCAAGACTAAGTAGACAGCTTTTTAATGTAACAGGGAGTCAAGGTTTATTGGTACAGACAGCAATTGAGACCAAAACATACCAACTACAATGTTATTGAATGGAGGAGAAGAAGAAAATGGCTGAAGTGAGACTGAAAAGGGAGAAAATAGTTTCAAATTTTCAAGAATGGAATACCTATTTAACTTGGAACAGGAAAACTGAGGTAATGATTAGTTGCAAAGTTAACATCAAAACTCCACATTAAAGCTGCAAAAATTCAAGAGCTACTGCAGAGGGGATAAATGTAGTCAATTCTATTATAATGAACCCCATGTCAATTGATTAATCTACCATAAAAGAGTTTTATTCTGAAGATTTGCAGTTGTGTGTTGTCACCTAGAGTCATAGATAGAGTCATAGAGATTTACAGCATGAAACAGACCCTTCGGTCCAACCCGTCCATGCTGACCAGATATCCCAACACAATCTAGTCCCACCTGCCAGCACCCAGCCCATATCCCGCCAAACCCTTCCTATTCATTTACCCATCCAAATGCCTCTTAAATGGTGCAATTGTTCCAGCCTCCACCACTTCCTCTGGCAGCTCATTCCATACACGTACCACCCTCTGCGTGAAAAAGTTGCCCTTTAGGTCTCTTTTATATCTTTCCCCTCTCACCCTAAACCTATGCCCTCTAGTTCTGG
>NC_057713.1:103873133-103878896 GCF_004010195.1 Chiloscyllium plagiosum | reverse complement strand
CAGAATTGCACACAATATTCCAACAGTAGCCTAACCAATATCCTGTACAGCCACAACATGACCTCCCAACTCCTGTAATCAATACTCTGACCAATAAAGGAAAGCATACTAAACGCCTTCTTCACTATCCTATCTACCTACGACTCCACTTTCAAGGAGCTATGAACCTGCACTCCAAGGTCCCTTTGTTCAGCTACACTTCCTAGGACCTTACCATTAAGTGTATAAGTCCTGCTAAGATTTGCTTTCCCAAAATGCAGCACCTCGCAGTTATCTGAATTAAACTCCATCTGCCATTTCTCAGGCCACTGACCTCTTAAAGCTTCTCACGTACTGTGAATGACTTGAGTGTTGGAGATGAACAGGATCATTTAGCTATGACAAGTGTATATGGTGATGATATGTCATGTGTCCAAGCATCAGTTAGCTTCTGTAAAAGTATTTCATTGCTTCTTATGTCTTTTGTTTTATGCCAATTTAAATATTGCTGTGTCTAGGAAATTAATACTCTCTCGGTCATGGTTCTCATTGCATTCTGCCAAGAAACTATCCCTGCAAGCAGTGCTAAAATGGGAGATCTGTCAGAGAAGGAGAGAATCCCAAGGAACTCCTGGCACTGTTTTCATCTACCTGGTTTTCACTCTCCTCTTCATGGCTGTGCTGTCCCATCCAGCAGTGTGATCACCTCATTGTATGTGCAAGTCTTGAAGGCATCAGCCTTGCCAAGGCACCAGAGTGACTGCAGCTGCTGCTGCTCAAACATTGATTTCAGTAGCTTCTGATGAAGACACTTTCCTCCGTCTGGACAGGTCCTTCACTTCCCTCCGTCTGGGCCTGTCCCTTACTTCCCTCCATCTGGATGGGTCCCTCACTTCCCACATCACACCTGGCCAACTGCCCGGCCATGGCTTACCCTTATATTATCCTTAAAAAACGTTAATACCTCAAAGACTACTTTTTCCAAACTAACAATTAATCAAACTATCTGAAGTCCCTAATTCAGCTGAGTGATAAACTCAAGATATAAGGAAACACTCACCAAATTTCTGCACTTAAGACAGTAACAGGTTTTTGTTTCACAAACAAATGGTCATTAATCAGGGCAATTAGAAATTCAGAACTCTCTATAACTTAAAGTCTACCTCTTTTAAAATCCCCTTTCCTTCACAAACAGACAAACAAACAGACAGACAGACAAAGGCAGGCAAGAAATGAATATCAATCTTGGAAAAAGAAAACTAAAACACAGTGACACCAGTCTGGACCACTGGTGAAGAGTTGTTTCTTCAGTGTCATTCAATTTCTTTTAGTTCTTTCCTGTTGACACAAGATTATTTGCACAGCAATGTACTCTTTCATTCGCAGGTTGTGAATTTAGCTTTTCACTGTCTTTGACAGTGTTTAATTCCTTCATTAACAGAAGAGTTGTAAAGAAAGATGAATGGATGATAGCTTGCTGTCACTGAAGAGTATCTGATATTTCCACAGAGATGGTGGGGGGGGGGGGGGGGGGGGGGAGGGGGGGGAGATGAGAGAGAGAGAGAGAGAGAGAGAGAGAGATGCACACATGCAGATAAAGACAGACACACATGTGGATACAGAAAAGACACACACAGAGACTAAGACGCATGGACAGACAGAGACAGGCCCACACATACACAGAGGGAGAGAGGCATGCACACACACAGATATAGAGAGAGAGACACACAGACAGACAGTAGGAGATGGGGAGAGAAAAAGAGAGTCAGACACACAGAAGCAGAAAGGCATGCACGTAGAGTGTCTCAAACACACAGACAAGGAGGTACACACACAGGGACAGAAAAGGTGGGGGGGAACAGTGAGAGACACACAACAGCAGAAGACACAACACACAGTGAGACACACAAACATGCACACACAGATTGAGTGAAAGACACACCAACACATACACACAAACTGAGATACAGACACATACACTGAGCAAAATATACACAGATCACAACATACACACAAATGCACAGAGTATTTCGCAGAGCGAGACACAGACATACACGCGCACGCACACACACACACACACACGAGTGGGACACACGTGACATATCCATTTATAAAGAGTGAGGCATACGCACACACTCAGTGATACACACAGGGACAGAAAACTGCACAAATGCACACAGAAACAGACAGCGGTAAACACACAGACAACGACAAATAGACAAACATACAGACAGTGCCAGATACACACAGACATAGATATAAAGCGACACATCTGCACTGTAAGCTACACACAGCAATGAACACAGATACACGCATACACACACACAGACACAAAGTGAGCAACACACATAGACACAGAGTGCCACACATGCACAGTCACACAAACACTCACAGAGCGCCACACACACACAGATATGCAGAGAGTGACACACTCACAATGACAGAGAGCAACACAGACACATACAGAATGACAAACACACACAAAGAGGGACACAGTGACAAACATGAACAGACACACAAAGAGTGACAAACTCACATAAATAACCACACGCACACACACGCGCACAGAAGAGCGAGACATGCATACAAAAAGCGAAGCACCCACATATACAAAGAAACACACAGAACGACAAACTCACATAAATCACCACACACACACACGTAACAGGGAGTAAGGCATACACACAGGGTTCCACACACATACTGACAGACACACACACATACAGATTGACAAACAGAGACACACACACAGTGACACAGACACCGAGTGACACGCACAGAGTCAAAACGTGAGGCACTGGAAAACACAACAGGTCAGGCAGTATCTGAGGAGCAGGGGAATCAATGTTTCAGGCATAGGCCCTTCATCCTGATGAAGAACATAAGCCTGAAACGTCGACTCTCCTGCTCATAGGATGCTGCCTGACCTACTGTGATTTTCCAACGCCTCACTTTCTGACTCTGATCTCCAGCATCTGCAGTCCTCACTTGCTCCAATACACACAGTGACAAACACACACAAACAAAAAGACAGAACAATAGACATGGAGAGACAAACATACACATAGACAGACACAAAAACAGAGAGAGCAACAAGCACATACACACACACACACACACCATAAAACAGAGGCAGAGAGGCAGAGAGGAACACACACAGAGTGACAACGACACAGATACACACTAACACACAGAGACAAAGCAGATATGGCAAGTCAGACACACGTGTGTGCACACAGACAGAGCATCACACACACACACACACACGAATACAAACACAGAGCACAACACACAGTGACACACACACACACACAGTGATGCACATTTAAACAAGTATGCTGTTTTGGATGGAAGAAGTGATCTGTACAAGAAGTACTAATTGCACCTAAAGTGGAAGGGGATTAATATGCTGGGAGGAAGACTTGCTAGAGCTGCTCAGGAGAATTTAATTGAGTAAGGTGGGGGAATGGGACCCAGGGAGAACGTGAGGAAAGAGATCAATCTGAGACTGGTACAATTGAGAAAAGAAACGAGCCAAACAGTCAGGACAGGCAGGGACAAAGCAGAGAACAAGGTAGGACTGATAAATTAAACTGCATTTATTTCAATGCAAGAGGCCTGACAGGCAGATGAACTCAGAGCATCGTTAGGAACATGGTACTGGGATATCACAGCAATTACAGAAACATGGCTCAGGGATGGGCAGGACTGGCAGCTTAATGTTCCAGGATACAAATGCTACAGGAAGGACAGAAAAGGAGGCAAGAGAGGAGAAGGAGTGCTGTTTTTGATAAGGGATAGCATTACAACTGTACTGAGGGAGGATATTCCCAGACATACATTGAGGTAAGTTATTTGGGTGGAACTGAGAAATAGGAAAGGGATGATCACCTTATTGGGATTGTATTATAGACCCCCTATTAGTCAGAGGGAAATTGAGAAACTAATATGTAAGGAGATTTCAGTTATCTGTAAGAATAATAGGATGATTATGGTAGGGAATTTTAACTTTCCAAACATAGACTAGCACTGCCATTATGTTAAGGGTTTTGGTGGAGAGAAATTTGCTAAGTGTGTACAAGAAAATTTTCTGATTCAGTATGTGGATGTACCTACTAGAGAAGGTGTAAAACTTGACCTACTCTTGGGAAATAAGGCAGGGCAGGTGACTGAGGTGTCAGTGGGGAAGCACTTTGGGGCCAGCGACTATAATTCTATTAATTTTAAAATAGTGATGGAAAAAGATAGACCAGATCTAAAAGTTGAAGGAGGAAGGCCAATTTTGACGACATTAGGCAAGAACTTTCAAAAGTTGATTAGGGGCGAATGTTTGCAGGCAAAGGAACTGCTGGAAAATGGGAAGCCTTCAGAAATGAGATAACGAGAATCCAGAGAAAGTATGGTTGAAAGGAAAGGCTGGTCGGTGTAGGGAATGCTCGATGACTAAAGAAGTTGAGGGTTTGGTGAAGGATAGAACAATTGAATCCTTAGAAGAGTATAAGGGCAGTAGGAGCATACTTAAAAACGAACATCAGGAGGGCAAAGAGGAGACATAAGATAGCTTTGGCAAATAGAATTAAGGAGAATCCAAAAGGTTTTTACAAATACATGAAGGACAAAAGGGTAACTAGGGAGAGAATAGGGCCCCTCAAAGATCAGCAAGGCGGCCTTTGTGTGGAGCTGCAGGAGATGGCGGAGATACTAAATGAGTATTTTGCATTAGTATTTACTGTAGAAAAGGATATGGAAGATAAAGAATGTAAGGAAATAGATGGTGACATCTTGAATAATGTCTATATTACAGAGGAGAAAGTGCTGAATGTCTTGAAATGCATAAAAGTGGATAAATCCCCAGGACCTGATCAGCTGTACCCTAGAACACGGAGGGAAGCGAGAGAAGTGATTACTGGGCCCCTTGCTGAGATATTTGTATTATCGAAAGTCACAGGCGAGGTGACAGTAGACTGGAGGTTGGCTAACATGGTGCCACTATTTCAGAAAGGACAAGCCAGGGAACTATAGACCAGTGATCCTGATGTTGGTGGTGGACAAGTTATTGGAGAGAATCCTGAGGGACAGGATCTACATGTATTTGGAAAGGCAAGGACTGATTAGGGATAGTCAACATGGTTTTGAGTGTGGGAAATCATGCCTCACAAACTTGATTGAGTTTTGTGATGAAGTAACAAAGAGGATTGATGAGGGCTGAGCAGTGGACGTTATCTGTACAGACTTCAGTAAGTTGTTTGACAAGGTTCCCCATGCGAGACTGGTAAGCAAGGTTAGATCTCATGGAATACAGGGAGAACTAGCCATTTGGATACAGAACTGGCTCAAAGGAAGAAGATAGAGGTTGTTGGTGGAGGGTTGTTTTTCAGATTGGAGGCTTGTGACCAGTGGAGTGCCACAAGGATCCGTGCTGGGCCCTCTACTTTTTGTCATTTATATTAATGATTTGGATATGAGCTTAAGAGGTACAGTTAGTAAGTTTGCATATGACACCAAAATTGGAGGGGTAGTGGACAGCAAAGAAGGTTGCCTTGGATTACAATGGGATCTTGATCAGATGGGCCAATGGGCTGAGAAGTGGCAGATGGAGTTTAATTCAGATAAATGCGAAGTGCTGCATTTTGGGAAAGCAAATCTTAGCAGGACTTATACACTTAATGGTAAGGTCTTAGGTAGTGTTGCTGAACAAAGAGACCTTGGAGTGCAGGTTCATAGCTCCTTGAAAGTGGAGTTGCAGGTAGATAGGATAGTGAAGAAGGCATTTGGTATGCTTTC
>NC_057713.1:103842295-103873047 GCF_004010195.1 Chiloscyllium plagiosum | reverse complement strand
CACTCTCTGCTCATTCCTGCAGAAGGGCCTGTGCCCGAAACGTCGAATCTCCTGTTCCCTGGATGCTGCCTGACCTGCTGTGCTGTTCCAGCAATAAAGTTTCAACTTTGATCTCCAGCATCTGCAGACCTCACTTTCTCCTATGAAATGCACTGCCAGAGGAAGTGGTGAAGGCTGGTACAATTGCAACATTTAAAAGGGTTGGGCATATGAATAGGAAGGGTTTAAAGGGATATGGGCTGGGTGCAGGCAGGTGGAACTAGATTGGGTTGGGATAGCTGATCGGCAAGTTGGACGAAAGGGTCTGTTTCCACACTGCACATCTCTATGGCTCTGTGACACAGGCAAACATATACACATACACACACAGACAGAGTGTGGTGCACATACATACACATAGTCACACACACAAACACAGAGTGAGGCGCAAGACAGACACACAGAGCAACACACAAACACAAACGACACAAAGCAGTACTCACACAGTGAGTGACACAAACACGCCCCACACACAGAGATGCACGTGCACACAGACACAGTGACAGGCATACTCAGAGCAACATATAGATACAAAGCCAGAGAGAGTGAGAGACATACACAGAGCATGAGAAAGAGAGTGACAGCGAGACCAAGTGAGACAGCGAGAGCAAGAGCCAAACAGAGAAGGATAGACAGAAAGAAAGAGACATGAACAGACACACACACCCTGGGTGGATGGGTGCTGGTATTGAAAGAGAAAAAGATTGACACACAAGTGAAGACATACATAGAGCAAGGGAGGCAGCTGGAGTTAAAGAGCGAGACATGTAAACACATAGCCAGAGACAGTCAGAGTAGAGGAGCAAGAGAGGTACAGAGAAAGAAGTGAGAGAGACAGAGACAGACACAGACACACTGATAGACACACACAGAAAATGAGGAAGACAGAGGGAAAAAGGAGCAGAGAGATTGAGAGAGTCAGAGAGAATGACTACAGAGAGCGAAAGGTTGCTGGAGAGTGAGAGAATAAATGAGAGCAAGAGCAAGTGAGGGCAAGCGTGAGAGAGCATGAGACAGAAAATGAGGGAGAGAGAGAGAGTCAGAAAGAGAGCACGAGTGATGAGGCAGAGTGAGGGTGAGGAAACAGCAAAAGGTCCAGGCTTTTTTTTTTATGCTGTCTTTTTACAAGCTGGGGTTTCTTTTCTGTGCTGCATAGAAGTGGTACAGTACCACTTCAGCTCCTCATACCTGCACCAATCATTCAATCGAGCATCATTATGTAGTGCTACTCCCTATGACACTGCACACTACTTAACATCCAAATTATCATCCCATACCCTCTGGAATGCCTCAACCTGTCTGCACCATATTTCCAGGCTGTGCATTCTGTACCCTAATTATTCACTCAGTGAAAAAGCTTTTTCTCACATCACTTACCTCTTTAATGCATCGTTTTAAATCTATGCCAATTTTTCCTTTTACTAGCCAGAATAGCCTCTTCCTATGTATTCTGTCCGGCCCACTCTTTATTTTGGTAGCCTCTATCTAATCTCCTCTCAACCTCCTTCCCTCCATGGACAATAGCCCCAATATTTTCAGTCTACCCTCATAACTGAAGTTTCACATTGCTGGAAACATTCTTGTCAATTACTTCTGCACTCTCTCCAAAGCATTCACATCCTTCCAATAATGTGGTGCCCACAACTGTACTCAATACTCCAGCTGAGATTTAATTAGTGCCTTACACAAGTTCAGCATCACCTCCTTGCTTTTATACTTAGTGCTGCTATTAATAAAGCAGAGCACTGTACCCTTTATTTACTGATCTCCTCACTCGTCCTGCCATCGTCCTGCACTTACACACCGAGGTCCTTATGCTTCTGCACCCCCTGTAGAATGAAATCCCTTATTTTATACATTCTTTCTCCTGACCAAAGTACATCACCTCACACTTCTCTGCATTGAATTTCACCTGTCAGCAATCTACCCAACTCCACAAACTTATCAGCACTGTGTACAAAGTCCACACAGTTGTACTCACAGTTTACAATTCTTCCAAGTTTTGTCTCATTCGCAAACTTTGAAATTGTCCTCTGCACACCAACTGTCCTCTTTAATCACAACTGAATTAACTCTGTCCTTGCACACCAAGATCTAGGACATTAGTATGCATCAGTAAGAACCCCTAACACCCAGCCAGCAAAACTCCACCTCATCCTTTGTCGAGCCCAAAGATATCTACTGAGCTTAACTCTCTGCTTCCTATCACTCAACAAATCTTGAATTCATATTGCTACTGACCCTTCCATTCCATGTCCTACAACTTTCCTCAAGATTGTTGTGTTATCGGTATTTCAAAATGTAATCTGGGAATCAGTGCAAAGAGTAACTCCCCTCTCTTCAAAACACTTCAGCAAGTTGTTTAGTGAGGCTATAATTGCTACCCTCACTTCCTTCAAATTCCTCAAATACATCTCATCCAGTCCTGGCGCCTTGTCAACTTTAAATACAAATGGTCTATCCTAGACCTGTTCCTCCCTAATTTTGAACCTTCTAATGACAGAGTTTGCTCCTCTGTCACCATAGCCTGAATACCATTTTGCTGTTTTGACAAGACTGGTGCAAAGTATGAATGTAACACTGCACTGCACCTACCACCATGTGTAAATCCTCTTTTTGGTTGCTAATCAGTCCTACTCCTCCTTTAATCACTCTCTTCTTGTTTATATGAAGACTTCGAGATTTCTTTTACTATTTGTGATCTAGAATCTAGAATCCCTACAGTGTGGAAACAGACCCTCCGAGGAGTAGCTCACTCAGACCCATTCCCCTACCCTATATTTTCTCTAGACTAATGTACCTAACCTACACATCCCTGAACACTATGGGCAATTGAGCACAGTCGATTCACCTAACCTGCACATCTTTGGCCTGTGGGAGGAAACCGAAGCACCGGGAGGAAACCTACGCAGACACGGGGAGAATGTGCAAACTCCACACAGTCAGTCACCCGAGGCCGGAATCGAACCCAGACCCTGGTACTGTGAGGCAGCAGTGCTAGCTGCTAGATTTTTTTTCCTCTTTGCTTCTCCTATTTGCTTTTTCACCTTCCCACTAAACCTTTGGTATTCATGTATGTTCTCAATTCTATTTCCTGCCTTACAACTGTCAAAAACTTTCTACTTAATTTCTACTTCCTTTGTCATCCAGAGAACTCTGAAGTCTTTTCCTTACCATTTCCATTTGAGGAAATATGCCTTGACTGTTTCTGAACCATCTCTTTGAAGGTAGCCCATTGGTCGTTACTGTGTTTTCTACCAACCTCTTGTTCCAGTCAACCACACCCCTGCTTGATTGAAATGAACTTTCCGCCAATTGGTTTTTCTCACTCTGGATTGTTGTCAGTCATTTTCCACCACCATCCTAAAACTCATGATACAATGATCATTGTTTCCTAATTATTCTCCCACTTGACACTTTATCCACTTGGATCATCTCACTTCCAAGAACTAAGTCCAAAAGTTCATCCTTTTTTGTTGGACTGGGCATATATTTCTGTAGGGAACTTTCCTGAACACATTCAAGGAATGCCTGGTATGCCCTTCAAACTACCAGACTCCCAGTCTATATTTGGGCAATTTAAGTCTTCCAATTATACCCACCCTAAATTGTTGGGATTTCTCTCATTTACTTGCTCCACTATACCCTTTGAATCAGTTGATGGCCTGTAAACTACACTGAGCAATGTAATTATACCTATTTGGGTTCTCATACTAGAGAAGGGATCTCATTGTTTTGGAGATAGTTCAGAAGAGGTTCACCACATTGGTTCTTGATATGATAGGTTTGTCTTTTGAAGAGATTGAGCAATTTAGGCCTATACTGTCTGGAGTTTTCAAGAATGAGAGGAGATCTAATTGATGTACTTAAGATGCTAAAGGAGATTGACAAAGTAAACACAGAAAGGATGTTTCCTCATGTGGGACAATTGAGAATGAGAAATCACAGTTTTAGGATAACGGGTAGCAGATTTAAAACAGAGAAGAAGAGAAATTACTTCTCTCAAAGGATTATAACCTGTTAAACCCAGTACACCATAATGTGGTAGATGCTCAGGCACTGAGTAAATTGAAAGAGGAGATATAGATTTTTAAATAGTAATGGGTTGAAGGGTTATGGAGAGCAAGCAGGAAAGTCGAATTCAGGCTGGGATGAGATCAGTCCTAATGGTAGTGAAAGGGAGAGCAGGCTCGAGGCGATGAACTGCCTAATCTTGCGCTCTTATTCTTTAGCCTCAACTGAATTAACTCCATCCTTGAATCCTCAGACAACCTCTTTCTCCAGCACTGCTAAATCAACCCATAACCAATACTGCAATGCCCTCCTCTGTCCTATCATTCCTGAACAACTTACACCCAGGAGTATTTGACACCCAGTCTTCTTAGAAGAGAAAATGAGGTCTGCAGATGCTGGAGATCAGAGATGGATAACCAATACTGCAATGCCCTCCTCTGTCCTATCATTCCTGAACAACTTACACCCAGGAGTATTTGACACCCAGTCTTCTTACTTGAGCCAGGTTCCTGTTACGTCATAAAATCACATTTGACATGGCAACTTGTATATCTAACTCCCCAAACATATTGACTGTAATCTGTACATTTACATACCCGCACTCACATTCTACTTTGGACTTCATTTCTTTTGACCTTACTTTAAATTCTTCCAATAACTTCTTATTCATCATGCCACCGCCAGGTGTCCCCCTATATATTTTGCAAACCCTGGTATTCTCCTCCACTTTTCACTCTTGGCTCATACACTCCTGCTGAGCTATTTTCAAGCCCTTGCCACAGTCCTAGCAAAATGCTCTGCAAAGAAATCAATCGGGTGTAAACTATCCAGCTTGTACAGGTACCACCTTCTCTAGAGCCAGCCCTACTATATCTAGAATCCTCTTTCCAGCCATGCGTTCATCTGCCTTATCCTCATCTTTCTATACTCAGTTGCAAGTGCTACTGATAGTAATCAAGACATTACTGCATTTAAGGTCCTGCTTGCTAACTTTCTATCTTGCTTCCTAAGTTCAGATTGTAGAAGCATATCCTCTTTCCAAAATTATTGGTACTGATGTAGACCACAAACTCTGACTGTTCACCATCCTCCAGAAAAATATTCCGCAGCTGCTCTGTGGCATCTTTGACCATTTACCAGGGAGGTAACGTAACATCCTGGAGTCATGTTGATGGCCAAAGCAATGCCAGTATGTTCCCCTAACGAATGTATCCCCTATCACTACAGCTCCTGCTTTCTTCTTGCTCCCCTCCTGTACACAGTCAGGACGCTTGTGATGCCAGAAGATTGGCTCTGTCCCTTATGGAAAACCGATTTGTACGTGGGACCCCATTGCATGGCTGTACCACCTGTCTGTTTCGCTGGGATTTCCCAGCACTCACTCATTCCCTTCAGTCCCTTAAGTTGTGATGTGACCATCTGTCTAAACATGTTCTCCACGTAAATCTGCACCTCACAGCTCTGCCACCGTATCTCCAGACACCACTTGAGCTCAGAAACTCAGAGCTCATGTTTCTGGAGCTGGGAGAGCACTTCCGGCACATTTAGGAGCCCAGTAGGGTCCATGACTTCCTATATTTTACAAGACACATATTTTCCACTCATATATCTGAGTGCCATGTCTTAAACTTACTTTGTTCTACTTACTTGCTTCCTCAATTACTTGAAGTTACTTACATTAACTCTCTCTCCCTTATCCTATTTTAGCTACCTGATACTACTATAGTGTAGTAGCCCTGACTTTCACTTATCACTGCTGATTGTGAGTTAATCTTTTAATTATGTATATTTCTAATTAAGGGGCAGTCATTTGTTGAAGTTCCTTACCAGCCAATTAATGCACTGATTTTCCCTGATAGCACTCTAGCAACTGGAGCCTAAAGTGTTGCACAATAGACAAGTGTGTGGGAAGGCTGTGTCAAAATTTGAAGTTTCAGAATGTTTAAGGTTGAAAATGCTGAAGAAAGATAGCCTCACACAAAGATAGTGCGTTATCTTTACACTGCTGAATAGATGGTAGGTTAATGTGGAGTCAGGGAGAGATTAAGTATATTTTGGGAGATAACCACTTGTTTGGCAACAGGAAGGCAAAGGGGGCATTGAAGATACAGGTTGCATGAGTGAAGATGAAGGGTTCTGGGTACAATCTTTCACTTGGCAAGATTAGGTTTGAAGCAGGGAAGGATAAAATGGAGGCATTGTGGGCCACTTACAATGCCTTTAAATAGGTAAACTTTTATCATGTTTCAATCTTTGAAAAACTAGTCCTAAGAAGAAAATTAAGATACTAATGTAGACTACTGAGCTACAGCACTGCTAGGTTGTTCAAGTTTAAATTCTAAGATAGAAAAATTTGTACTTTAAATTAAAAATCATCCTTAGACTAAGATTTTAAAAATAATTCTGTCTTCACCTCTGCTTAGCATTCATCCTAATAAGTACAAGATATGTTCATTCCACTTAAAAGTTAAAATTAAAAAGGAAAGGTAGATAATGTCATGCTACCTGTTGAACTGGAAATGTATAAAACTACAATTAGGGTAATTTGTAAAATTAGAGTACAGTTATTGCCTCACATGCCATGATCATCTGGCAGGAGCCAAATAAATATTTGTCGTCAGGCAATTGATCCTTAGTTCAGAAATTTTCAACTCTGATGTCTGATTCTGTTCTCACTGTTTCACAAAAAAAACAACAGTGTATAAAACTCACAGTATTCTCGAGAAAACATGATTTTGTTTTAAAAATATGACAACCTCCCCTTTGTACAGTCTCCTTGGTAGAAACCAGTAACTTCCATTTTGTAATCCACAAAAATTAAGGAAATAAAAGAGTTGTGGCCTTTACAGATACATTGCAAGGATAATCTAATGTGAAAAAGTCTTGGATTTATACAATACATTCCATGACTGCAGGATGCCTCATATGTATTTTACAGTTGAAGAAATTACTAAAGAGTTGGTCCTATTATAATCCGTACAGAAATTCTGCATTCAAATCCCATAAGCAGCCTTAGGTTACTTCAGTTGATTTGATCAAAGGATAAATATTGATAAAGATTCCAGTGAAAATATTTCTTCCCCTCTTCAAAAGATCTCAAAAGATTGCTTAGAGCTATCTGAAAAGGCATTTGGCTTGATAACCTTTCTGAAACACCATCTAAGGAAATACACCTGCAATGAATAAAACTTAAGTCATATCTCATCTTGCACACACTGCCCAGTTTCGATCAAATAACATGGTGGGAGATATAAAGATGTTATGAAGGATGCAGAGAAAGGTCACATGACTGCTATATGCTTGAACAGCTCTACATTATTACAATAGGCTGAGAGAGCTGGTGCATTTTCTTTCAACAATAATATGGATTCAGAGATTTTATTGAGGTTCCAAAAATGATGGACAAGTCTGCATGAGCTCTTGGTTGATCAACTACTCAAAATAATTGGCTTAGGGTTAACAAGGGATGTGTACAAGTTGCAAAAGAAAAAAAATCATCAGCCTTGGGAACAAAATGTCACCTCATTCAACAAGCCAAGAGATGTTGCAAGAATCACGATCCAGCTGATGTTATTGTTAGACAAGTCGGATCCCCGATTGAAGATTCAGTTAAAAAAAAAGTACATTACCAAAAGAAAATATAATAAAGTATTAAAAATTCACATTTAATTACATATTTCAAGATTTTAAAACAACATGTAAAAATACAATCCTATTAATCCCAACAGCATCTCACTGCAATACTCAAACCAGAGAGAATATCCTTTTGTATCTCACATAGGGTTTGACGCAGCTATAGCTTTAAGTCCTGGTCACAAGAATCTGATAGGCTCTTCCTCAATTTACCATGTAACTGAGCTTAGATTTTCAGACGCTGAGGTCATCTATTTTCAGCAATTCAAAACAACTTCTCCCTTCTTCAGAAGCATCCAGTTTCCGCCATTTACCCCGCAAAATTTCTAAACCGAAACTTTAAAAAATCTTCTTAACAACCTAAAACTTTTGAGCATTTCCCGAATCAAATGAATAAAAAATCTGTGACCTTCTAAACTGGAACTTAATGAACAACTGTTTGCCTTATTCAAAGTTCTCCTAATATAAACAAAATTCATTACTCTCCAGGAAGTCTCTCTTGTTTTAAAAGGAATCACCATGCCATAAATACTTGCAAGTTAATTATTAAACCCATTGAGAAATAGATAAAGCCCATGTGCCACTAGTTCAAATTCCAAATTCCATACTCAAAAATAAACTATATTTCAATACACAATCACATCATACATCACAGCATTAAAAAAAAACATTTCTGATAGTCATATCACAGTCTACAAATAGGTAGATAACTCAAACCCAACAGCCTGTGTGTCACAGTCTTTGTGAACTCTTGGAATTAGTTTCAGTCAGACTCTTGAAACAGGCAGAAATTTCCCAGAATTACTGCTTCCAATAAATTATCCATTGTCACTATTTCTATATTCTATCTCTTCAAGATGATTACACAGTTCCTCTTTTACTCAGTTCAGAAAGTGACTTTTTTGTCCTCTTTAATTTCTTATAGGTTAGCTCTCATTCTAAATAATCACTTCTGCAAACAACCATATTAAAAAAAAAACAGCTTCAGCACAACCTATCAAATTGTGTAGCTAATGTCACTTTTCAGTGAAAGGAAGGTGGGGGGAATGGAGGTGGTGTTCTGTCTTACCCAGGCATCACAGAGCTTTGTATATTTAATATGCTTGAAGGGAAGGGATTATTAATTGTTAAATAGCAATTTCACAGTTTTTGTGTAGTTGACATATAAGCTTCAGAGGAGCAAGCAAGAGAGAATCATTGCAGTATCATAGACCAATCTCTAATCACTTCATACAATATTCACTCTCCTGACATAGCCAAATAACCCTGCTCTCCTTCTGATTGGAGAATGGAATTGTGAATGCAATACATTAGTATTTTTTAGCCGGTCTCAGGTTTGCAGAACTTAAATAAACAGTACAAATAAATAGAAAGGTTTACGTTTCCCAGAAATTTATTTATCTTAGACAATAAAGGAATTTTATTGAGTATGATGTTGATGCAGATATTTCTGTAGTATCTTTCATTCGTGATTAGTGATCCCACAGTGAGTCAACAAATTAAAGTTAATATGCAATAGATGTGTCAATTAGAGCCAGCCTTTTCAATTCAGTTCTGAGTAGGTTAACCTAGTCACACCACATCAGTAAGTGACGCAAAATGACAGCTGACCCAAGAAGGACTTAAAAACAGGAATCCAAATGCAGTATCTGAGCCAGTGGAAATACAGGGTTTTGGTTATAGATTTGGTGCTGCACAACCAGAGATCCAAAGCAAGAAACTGTTGGACCAACAAAAATCAATCCTCAGGTTTGGTTACTGTACAGATTTGCAAGCTGCAGCTTGAATGCCTCTCACTGAAGCACATAAAATTCATAAGTGGCTTGGTAGGACGTATTGACTGGATGAGTGTGGCTCAATTTCGGGGCACAAACAAAAAAACAATGTCTGGATGGCTGAAAAGAGAATAGAGAGAGGGGCAAGAAAATGAAGAAAGAGGGAGAGAAGAAAAAAAGAGGGGAAAGGAGACAAAGGAAGAGAGAAAGGTGCGGGGGGAAGAAAAAAAGAAGCAAAGGAGAGAGTGTAGGTTTTCAAGGATAAGAACTACAGTACTTTCCTCAAATAAGTCCTGACCTCATGTAAAAGCAATTCTCAGATTTGTCAAACAAATGTTGCTGTTGATGCTGCTGATCTTCCAAAAGACTGCTGAGATTTATTCCCTGAAGAGCTCAAGGTTTTGTAGAGCCTATTAATCAGCACTCATTTACACTTAAACCATCCAATTTGTCACACAGCAACAGCCCTCCTTTGCTTTTATTTCATGTAATCACAGGAAGTGAGCATCACTGGCTATGGCAGCATTCATTGTCCTTGTAAAATGGCAGTGGGGCCACCTTCTTAAACCAAGTAGTCCGTCTGGTGTAGGCACAACTGCAGTGCTATTAGAAAGAGAGTTTGATGCAGAGTTAGTGAAGGAACAATTATATACTTCCAAGTCAGGATAGCGTATGCCTTGAAAACTTATAGTTGGTGGTATTTCCCATGTATCTTCTACCCTTGTCCTTCCAGGCAGTAACATGTCACAGGTTTGGAAAAGCAGTCTGAGAAGCCTTCTGATAATACCTGACCATTTTGTAGATGATGCACACCACTGGCACTGTGCATTAGTTCTGGACAGACTGCAAGTATGAGACAAGATGGCAATAAAGTGGGCTGCTTTCTTCTGAATGTTGTTGTTGGAACTGCACACATTCAGACAAATGGGGAATATTCCATCACAGTCCCAACTTGTATCTTGTTGATCACAGACAGAGTTTGGGGAGGTAAGTTACTTACTGCAGGATTCCTAGGCTCTTGACCTACCCTTGTAGCCACTATTTATTTGAATAGTCAAGTTTCTGGTCAATGGTAATCCCAGCGTGTTAAGAGCAGGGGAATTTGGAGATGGTAATGGAACTGAATTTCAAGGAGAGTTGACTGTCTTTTATGCGGTATCAATCTTGCTTACCACTTATCAGCCCTAGTCTGGCAGTTGACTAAATCTTACTGCATTTGGCCAAGGAACGCTTCAGTATCTAAAGAGTCATAAACATTATGCAATCACCAGCAAATGTCCCCACATCTGAACTTGACCACCACCCAGAGAAATTCCTGCAGATATGTCTGAGACAGAGATGAGTGGTCACCAACCATCACAACCATCTTCCTTTGTACTGGGTATGACTCCAACCAGCTGAGACATTTCCATCAGCCACAATTACCACAACCTCCAGTTTTGCTCAGGCAATTTATTGCCACAGTCGATCAAATTGATATCAAGAGCAGTCACCCGTATCTACTCTCTGGAATCCAGCTGTTTTGTCCGTGTTTGGAATAAGACTGTAGTTGGTCAGGAATTGAGTGGATCTAGCCAATGAGCAAGTTTTTGTTGTTCAATCCCATTTGACAGCAATGACAATGACACGTTCCACCACTTCCAAGGTTGAAAGAGTAGACTGATAAAGTAGTATTTAGCCAGGTTGGATTGCCCTGTCTCTTGTGGATAGCACATACTGAGGCAATTTTCCACATCGTTGGGTAGATGCCAGTGCTGTTATTTTAAAATAAGACATTGTACTTACTTATTCAGATAAAAAGTCCTATTTTCCTCCAGAACAAGCCATTTTTGAACTGCATTACAGAGCCTCTCTAACTGAACTGTCTCTTTCCTGAATGTATTTCTATAGTTCCTACTGGAACTTTCCCACAGCTGCATGTTCAGCTGATACACCTTCTCCCAATGTTCCAAGAGGCTTTAATGGTTGCCACAGATTGCACACATCACTTAGAGCACGTACCAACTTCACATTATGAAAACTGAAATGTTTTTCAAGGTAATGAAGTGATAAAATCCTATAAATTACTATTAACGTAAGAAATAAGAACTAGAAGGAGGAGTAGGTAGTTCAGCCCCTCAAGCCTGCTCTACCATTTAATGCAATTGTGGCTGATCTCATCTCGGCCTCAATTCTACTTTCCACATCCCCTTCAAATCATTACTAATGAACATCTGATTGACCGTCTCCTCCTTAACTTTATTCAATGGCCCAATATCCACACACACCAGGGTAATGAATTCTCCAGGTTCATTACCCTTCAAGAGAAGCAATTCCTCCTCATCTCGCTTTCAAATCTCGTCATGAGTAGTACCAGCATTCTACTCTTCTCATTACTTATGTATTTGTATAATTCAAGAAATTTTTACTTTAACTAATAATACCCTTCTTCAGCAAGTGCCATCATTTTGCTAGATTGATTTTGAACTGAGAAGGCAGCACACATTTTTAAATAATGCACACTAATGGTGACTTTCTCATATTCCATACTAAACTATTAGTTCATGCATCAGTATCATTGAGTAACCTACCAATTTCTGTACACTACTGTACTGTCGATTGTGACAATGACTTGAGCCCAAACACTGCACAGCAGCCAACATATACAGCATGCATTTTCCATTCTTAGAAATGCAGTTTCAGTAAATCGCTATCACATCCACATCCCAAGTCGATCTTAAGCCATACTTTTCAACTTTATGAAATCTCCTGCAAGCTTTCTATAATTTTCGTTGCTGAAAATTGACTAAGTGAACATTGAATCCACAAAGGTGTACAGAATGCTTTGCACCCATTACGGACTTCACAAATGGCAAAGACATGACTGGCAGATCTTTACTGTGCCGTACAAGGGAAAACATGTATTATTCACTCAGAGCCCCATTAGTTCTGTATGGACATCTGTATTTTACTGTCGCTCCTGAATTAGCACAGAGGCTGGTGAGAAAAGAGCGTTAATCATGCTCCCTGTGGCAAGAGGATTGCGCTGGGAATTCGATCTTGAAAGAAAACAACTTACAGAGGAAAGCAACACAGTCGGAAAATAAAAGACAGAGTGTTATGATGGTGGTCGACATGCTGTGAAGTTATCAAATTTGTTAATAGGATTTGGAATTGCACACACAGAGTCTGGTTACTCCATGGCACATTTTCCCCCCAGACCCTTGTGCTTCCAGAAGCCTTTCCAAGATAACTCATAGCTTTGTCCCTGAAAACACAAGTCATGGATATTGTTGGTTCCAATGTGCACTGTGAGTCATACTGCTGCTAAGCAAGGTGATAGAAAGCTGTTCCTGTGACTGCTCTTGTGCATCAGCCTCAGCTGAAAGAAATCTGTTGCAATATTCCTGTATTTCTCACAGCCTGGAGCTTAGTTTTGAAATGGAAACATAAACAAAGTAGCTTACTTATAGAATCATGTGTAATGAATTCACAATTACAGTCATAAGGTAAAGTCACCATGGTTCCAGGTGACCAAAAGGGAAATGAGTGATGGCAAGTTTCACCATGTCTCAGGCAGGTTAAGAGGGCAGGACCTTCATGGTGATCTCAGCCAGTCAGGAATTGAACCTGCACATTTCATAGAATCATAAACTCTTTGCCGTGTGAAAAGAGACCATTCGACCCACTGAGTCTGCACCAACCCTCTGAAGAGCATCCACTCCAACCTATTTACACATATACGATGGCTAACCCACATAACCTGCACCTCCCTGGACACCACTGGGAATTTAGCACGGCCAATCCACCTAACCTGCATACCTGCACAGAGGCAACACGGTTGCTCAGTGATTAGCACTGCTGCCTCACAGCACCAGGGTCCCGGTTTCAATTCCAGCCTCAGATGACTGTGTGGAGTGTGCACGTTCTTCCATGTTTGCATGGGTTTCCTCTAGGTGCTCCAGTTTCCTCCCACTGTCCAAAGATGTTCAGGTTAGGTGAGTTGGCCAAGTTCAGAGATGTGTAGGTTAGGTGCGTTGTCAGAGGAAATGTAGGGTAATGGGTCTGGGTGGGATACTCTTAGGAGGTTCGGTGTGGACTTGTTGGGCCCAAAGGCCCTGTTTCCACACTGTAGTATTCCTAATTCTGATCTTTGGATGATTAGAGCTGCTCTGTATTACAAACCACCTATCCAGCCAATTGAGCTAACGTTTAGTACAGTAGTGTAGTGATTATGATCACAATTAGTTAAGAATTCAGAAAACAGAATTTTAAATCATCATTGCAGTTTGAAATGGTACCAGTTGTAGAATTATTGTAAAAATCCAGTTTGCTCAGAAATAACCTTTCAAGAAGGAAATCGGTTTTCCTTCCCTTGCCTGATCAATAGTTGACTCCAGACCAATTAGTTAACTCTCAACCAAAGTTAGTTCTAACTGCATTAGTAGACAGTCTGGAACAATGGGATTTTTTTCAGAATAAGGAGGCCATTTGGCCTGTCAATGTAATGCCAACTCACTGGATAGCAAAGCTGTCAGCCTAATTTTCTTTGTTTCCCTTATCTAAACCTGTCATGGTATTGCCCATCAGTATCAAATATCCCCCTTTCAACAGCGTCAAAATTTGCCAACCAGCCTGGGGTTTGAAGGTTTGTGTGATCTTGTGACAAGATTCCCCCCCCCCCCACCTCCCGTGCTGGAGTGGGATCATAACATGACCAAACACTTTAGATTAAAATTTACAAACTGTGGTACTTCTTGAAATTATTTCTTAGAATGCTTTTGATACAGACATTAATAATAAACCTTTCATCTTCCTCTTGGCAAAATTCAAGTAGATTAATGTAGATATTAACCTAAAATTTGCTGGGCTAGCTGAAATGCTGTTAAATCTAATTGAATGAAATGAATCCTGGTGATGATCTCATGATTAGAAAGGTCATGATTTCAATGTGCTTTTGTGTTTTTATGAAAGAAAATATATATATATTTATATCAAACATTCCAACTCAGCAGTAATGAACTGGATTGTCACGGTATCTCTGGAGAAGCTGAAGGTTTCTTCAAAATAAGGATAATAAATCAGATATAATAATGTGGACTATTTATCAACTGGATTTTGAGATGGTCATTGAGTTGTGTTGTGTAGATATATTTTTGATGTAAACAAGTGGGATTTGAACCTATACCTCAGGGAGGAACATGACTACTACACCATAAGAACTCCCTAGTTCTAATGTGTTAATATTGTATGATTGATTGTACAACATAAAGCATGAGCAAACTAAAGCTGAAGTAAAATTTGTTAAAGGCAAGAGATGAGCCTCCTTCCAGGGAGATACAAGCAAGTCCTAATAAGCTAATGGGAAAATGTCCTAACATGAATAACATGAAACACATGAGAAGTTTGCCACCGATCATTTGATGGAGACTGAACAATGTAAAGGTTGGAATACACAACTTCTTTCTATGGAGAAAAGAAATGTATGAAAATGCATACCTCACAGCACAGTTGGCTAGGCTGGGAAAAGGCTGGAGGTTGGAATCGAGACAAAGTTGATAGATTGTAACAGAGCAGGCAGTTCACCTGTTCCAGTTTGATCTTCAGACAAGTCCATGCAAATGGATTCAATTGTGAATTTGAGCACTGGGTGTATGGGTAAAGTTTTTGCAGTATTCTTTTATAGTTTGGATATATTCCATTGTTAGAACTGGCTTGTGTTATTGATTTCCAGAGTAAACCCATCAGAGCAGGGAAAGTGGGTGTAAACACTTACTTCGGCAAAGCATAACCTGCCATTTACAAATCCATCCTTAATTAATCTTAATTAACTCAAGCCTCTTCACTGTGTTTTGCTTTCTACCCTTGATAATTGTTTGCCAAACCTTACTCATTATGTTAAATTTTTAGTTCTAAGGACTGTCTTTGTATTTTTTTTCAAAGAAGACTCCCATTTGCCACTGTCTAATCCTCAAAATTTGGTGTAATGCCAGTGATGAAATAGGGACACAGTTTCTAAACCATGAACTTTTAAAACTTGTGTTGTCTGTCACGCGCAGCAAGTCAGGCAGCATCCAAGGAACAGGAGAATCGACGTTTCGGGCATAAGCCCTTAACACATTTTCAGCTCTGAACTCCAGCATCTGCAGCCCTCACTTTCTCCTCCCACATCTTTCACCCTTGTTGAAACATACCAAGCTTCTACCTACAGCATCTCTTCTTTAAAATCATCCATTGATCAATTACAGTTTTGAGACACATCTACATCAGATGGAGGGAAATGCTTTTTTGACAGACCTTTTAGACTGAGGTTTGGATTTGCAAATATAAAACAAGTTGACTGGCCCTAGAGTTCTTTGCAAAGCACACTGTTTTGGTGCCTTAGTAAATTAATGCTTCCCTCAGTAAGATGGTTTCACACATAAATGGCTTGTGTTGACAAAAAACAAAGTCAGAAGTCACACAACATCAGGTTATAGTCTAACAAGTTTAACTGAAATCACAAGCTTTTGGAACACCGCTCCTTCATCGAGTGAACCTGGTCTAAATAAATATTAATAGAGAAAAGGAAACAAAAGTAGGATACTAAAGAATATAAGTTTTAAAACCAGAAGGAGGGGAAAAAATTAAAATAAACAGACAGCCTAGATATAGTTGAATGACAGACATCACAAAGCAGTTGCAGACTATCGACAGTAGATGTGTGAGGATGGTGCAAGGCTAACAGTCATAGATGAGGGTAGCACAGTGGCTCAGGGGTCAGCACTGCTGCCTCACAGCACCAGGGACCCAGGTTTGATTCCATTGTGGGACAACTGTCTGTGTGGAGTTTGCACATTCTCCCCATGTCTGTGAGAGTTTCCTCCGGGTGCTCCCGTTTCCTCCCACTGTCCAAAGATGTTCAAGTTCAGTGGATTGGCCATGCTAACTTGCCTATAATGTCAAAGGACACGCAGGCTAGATGGATTAACCAAGCGAAATGCAGGGTTACAAGAATAGGGATGTTCTTTGGAGAGGCGGTGAGGACTCAATGGGCTGAATGGCCTGCTTCTACAATAAAGGGATTCTATGATTCTATCTTCCAGTAGAAGTAGTTACAAGCAGCAGCAAAAAAATCAATGCTGCAGCAGATGCACATAAAGAAATGGGAGGGATTTATTACATGAAAGCTGCTGTGGCAGATGGATGTTCCCCTAGCCAGTCATCTTGTTTCTCTCCTCTTAGAAAGCAATCTAATTCAAACTGGTTCATTTCATGGCAGTCTCACCTCTGAATCAGAGGGCTCTGGATTCTATGATTAAAACTACACTTCAAATTGTTTTGTACATTCCAAGACTTGGATTGTTAAATCATGAATGACATTCCAATACAGTACATAAGAAATGTACTGTCAGACAGTTGAATGCTTAACTGAAAAATTGGTGTGGGAGAAATGGGTCACTGGCACCACTGGGGAAAGTGGGGAAAGCTGCAATATTGGAATGGTCTCCACCTGGACAATACTGGGACCGGTAGCCTGATATGTCATAACTATTGATATAGAGTGGGTTTTATAACCGATACTTATTTTAGGATGGGGATGGCGGCCATTGTGAGAGGTGGTTTTTCTAATCTTAAATAGAAAAGACAAGACACATGTTACAGGGTAGTGAGATGGCCAATGTTTTAACAAGCTGAAAGGGAAGAGGATTCAGGTGAAGGGAGATTTGAAAATCCAAGGTTAAATGTTGAAGTGAGAGAAAAGTATACCAACATGGGTAAAGATAAGCTGACAGGGATCGAAAGTTCAGGAGTAATAGTACATCAGCAATTAAGTTCCATGCTGAGAGTAGTAGTTAAAGAACAAAATTAAGGTCACTTCATCTGAATTAGCAAAGCACCTTCAGTAAGATGGATGAATTTGTGGCACAACAATTAATGGTTTGGATCTAATTGCCATTGCGAATACTTTGTTACAAAAGTGCCCAAAGTTGGGAAGTTATCATTCCAAGGTACACAAGTTCAAAAGAATGAAGTGTTTCCCTGATGATCAAGGATGACATAAGGACATTAGGAAAACAGGATCTTGGCTCAAGAAAACCAGGAAACAAAAGCAGTGAGAGAGGATATTAGGAAATGCAAGGATGAGAAAAGTTCACAGCAGTTATATTTTTGGACAGAGCAATAAACAAGAAGCATCTGTGGGGTACATTAGTCTTCATATGGACTGGACTGACTCAAATTGTCCAAGGTGATCTGGAAAATGAGCTTTAATGATGCTTTCATAATTACATGGAGCTACGTGTTGTGTAAGGACAGATGAAGCCATTGTAAATATAGTATTGTGCAGTGAGGCAGAGTAATTAGTAAATGTCACTGTAAAAGATCTACAGGTAAAATCATGAACGTGATGCAACTGAGTTCTACATTACATTCAAAAATGACAGACTTCAATGAAAAAGTTCACAAATGCAGAGCTAACTGCATACGTACAAGAGGAAAGCTGGGTCAAATCGATCATTAGAATATACTAAAAAATGCAACCATAAATAACCAAAGTAGAAAATATTTGAAAAGCAATTCCAAGTGTTCAACAAAAATACAATCCATTGAACAAAAAGGTGAAAAAGATCCAGTGACTTAAAGAAATGAAGGACATTCTTAAATTAAAGGGAGCAATTTATGTTATTGGAAAGAATAATAGGAAGTCTGAAGAGTGGGAAGGCTTTAGAAACCAACTAATGGTCATTAAAACATTGATAAAAAAAACAGAAAAGTATAGGTGTATAAAATAGCTGTGCAGAGAAAAACAGGCCACAAGAGATTTTAAAAGTTTATATAAAAGAAAAAAGAGTAGCTAAGTCATGGTCCCTTAGAGACAGAATAAAGGGAAATTGCCATTGGGCATAAAGAAATGACAGAGATAGTGAATGCATAATGGTGTTTGATTTCCAAATGGAGAGAAGATACAGCAGAGAAGCAAACTGGTGATGTTGAACTTCAAGGACTGTTATGATCTCAAAGACTTGATGGCCTATATTCTAGGAGTCTTTAAGAGACAGTAGATGCACCAGGTATGATTTTACAAAATTCCCTCATTTCTGGAACTTTACCAGTAAGTTGAAAATTAGCAAACATAGCATTGCTATTTAAGAAAGAGAAAGAAACAAACAGGGACTTGCATGTCAGTTTGCCTGAGATCGGTCATCAGAAAAGTGCGGAAATCAAGTACAGGTACACAATCCTTTATCCAAAACCCTCAGGGCCAACTGGCTTTCAGAATTCTGATTTTTTCAGATTACACAATAAGTGACAGTTTCTTATAAAATTGTCTTACCGAACAACTGACAACCTGTGATGACTACGAGCACTGAGACAGAATTGATGCCTGCCAGTGCTGGGCCACGCCACTACGTCACATCTGAGTGAGGTGGGTCAAGGGGGTGTGGAGTTGGGTTAGCTGCACGCTAAACAACCTTGTTATGGAGAAAAACACTTCACGAGAGAGCTTTGGATTTCGGAGCTTTTCAGATTTCAGGATTTCGGATAAAGGACTGTGTACCTGTATCAATAATGCACTTAGAAAAACATAGTGAGATCAAAACAAGTCAACAAGTGGATTTACAAAAGAAAAATCCTGTCTGACAAATTTATTAAAATTTTCCAAGTATGTAACAAGACAGTACATCGAGGGAAATCAAAGATGCAGAATACTTGGTTTTCCAAAAGACATTACACGTAAAAGCTTGAAACACAAAATGAAAAATCATTTCGTTTCGAGTGGGGTGGGTGTTGGAATTTGATTCATTCGAATGGATCGAGGATTGCTCAATGGACTGGGAGCGGAGAGTAGAGTCACATGTGGAATTTCAAGTTGACTCATGGAGTGCTGCAAGGATAAGTCACAAGCTCTTGGATAGTTACATAACCTACAATAATGATTGAGGTACGTTCCTCTAAGTCTTCACCCAAGTTTGCCAAAAATTGGAAAAAGGGTGCAGAAGGAGGCTGTGAAGAGGTACATACAGGTCCAGAGAGCGTACAACAAGATGGCAAATGAAGTATAAACTGTTGTGGAATGTGAGGCTACATTGTAAGAATAGAAAAGCAAAACACTTTCATTTTTAACAACAGCGACTAAGTTATTTTATGCGAACACCATTGCCAGAAATTCTCTTTTGACTCTCATGTTTTTGGGATTCGGAGAGATAGAATACAAGACCAAGGCATGTCCCAAACACACGATTGTTGTCTTTTGGGAACTGGTATTTCCTGTTGGAATGTAAAGATTGCGTTTGGTAATGCTGTTAAAACTTCTGATTCTGAGGTCACATTTGTGTTTGCTTGGGCAATGTACTAAGATATCATCCCTGTGACAAATTACTCTCCATTTTTAATGATTCTTAATACCACCCAACAGACAGTTCCATTTTGGACAAAATTCCAATCTCCAATAAAGTAAATAATTAAAATCATCCAATGGCATAATGAATGTCATCAGCCATCTTGACTCAGTCTAGGGGTCTTCCCAGAATCCACTGTTGGTGCAATTTGATAAAGAATCTACTTTGATTAGTTTGGCTGAGCACCATTGTGTCGGTTGTATCACTGGTGATATGATCACATTGTCTGATATGCTGTCTGATTGATTTTCACCTTTCCTAACGTAGGATGAGGAACTTTCCATACAGAGACTTGGGTGTAAAGGTCTTTGCGCAATAGAGAGATACTCCTGTTTTAATTTGCCAAGCAGTGGAATAACTTGAGATTTTTGGGAAAAAATTTTTTTATTCTCATCTTGCTAATTAGATTACTCGACGTTACGTTCCATCTGCCAGATTTTTGCTAATTAGATTACATTACAGTGTGGAAACAGGCCCTTCGGCCCAACAAGTCCACACCGACCCGCCAAAGCGTGACCCACCCATACCCCTACATTTACCCCTTACCTAACACTACGGGCAATTTAGCATGGCCAATTCACCTGACCTGCACATTTTTTTTTGGACTGTGGGAGGAAACCGGAGCACCCGGAGGAAACCCACGCAGACACGGGGAGAACGTGCAAACTCCACACAGTCAGTCGCCTGAGGCGGGAATTGAACCCGGGTCTCTGGTGCTGTGAGGCAGCAGTGCTAACCACTGTGCCACCGTGCCGCCCGGTGGAGCATTGCATCAAAGTTCTCCAAGACCAAGCTGAGTGCAGGTAGATCTCTTTCATTAAAAGGTTTTCTGGTACTTCAATATGTAGAGAGTCTCACCAACTTCTCATCCTTTATGACTGAATTAGTGGTGAATCAAGCATGCATCTGCATTGGTGCTTTCTTGCTCGTAGATCAAACAAATTCTGACTTTAACCAAGGTAAATTGTCGGCCAGGATTAAAACAGCTGCCTCTGAACTGAATTTGAATTTCTGTTTCAAAAACTTGCAATTTTAAGATGATGAACCAGATTCTCTTTTATAACACCAAACTTACCTTATTGATGTTCATCCATAATTCTTGCACTTTTTCTTTGTCAAATGATTTCCCCTTGTCACTACATTTTTTCTCCCACCCATGGTGGAACGTTCCTAAATTATGAGGTCCTGCTACTTTGTACAATTTCTTGAAATGTCCCAATCTGCCAATGATGGTGCTTAACTCCCTTTGCTGCGCACCTGTTCCACATTGTAGTGTTGCTTTGACATTGTCAAAAGAACAGGAAACAATGCTGCAAGTCTTTGGTTGGGTGACAATTCCAATTTGGATCTACCATCTGACTACATCAAAAGAATCCCTCATGTTTCCTCGAAATAAAGGCCAATTCAGGGCTCTGATCACCACTGCAGCAACATATTACGAGACCTGTTCCTGTAAAAGCTCCTCTTTTGATTAAATGAAATCAGACACTTTCACTTCTCCAATACCTGCAGCAATGTAGTCTCTCATTGATTCATTGTTTAAGGCTCCATAAATGCAAAAGCCTGCCAATCTGTGCAAATCTGTTTAAAAAAAAAACACTTCACATAATTCTGTTTCATTTCACTTGGGAAAGATTGTTGATTCTTGAGCTGTGCTCCTTTTGGGCTCACCACAATATTAATTATTAAATTAATCGAAGTATGCAAAATTCCCTGACTGATGGAATTGGATTAACAGAAAATACTGACCAGGTTGCCATACTTAATAAGCTATATCACTTTTACAAAAATTAAGTTTAACCACAGGTAAGCAAAATGATAAATTGCCAGCATAGAACTACTACCAGTTGAAACTCTAGCCCCCTTTAAAATCTTTACAAGAATGCGGAGAGACACAGATAAATAAAAAGTGCTGTTGGTGGAGAGAAAAATACTGGGGAAATGGTTCAATAGGATTTGGTGAGATATTCCAACTGACTTTCTGTTCTTCTATCTCTTTTTCACAGGAGCTAAGGGCAATGGGTACACTAATTATAATGTCTCATGGTTACTGTTTAAAGGCAATTGATGGTTTGCAGCAGCTGGCAAAGGAAAATAACTGGCTATCTTCAGACTTCACATACTTTCCCACAGAAAGGTAGAGTCATGCTTTCAAGGTGAGAAGTGGAAAGTTTAAGGGGGATACATGCGGGGGTAAGTACTTCACACAGAGTGGTGGGCGTTTGGTACGCGTTGCCAGCAGAGGTGGTAGAGGCAGGCACGGTAGATTTATTTAAGATGCGTCTGGACAGATGCATCAGTAGGTGGGGAGCAGAGGGATACAGATGCTTAGGAATTGACCGACAGTTTAAACAGTACATTTGGATCGGCTCAGGCTTAAAGGGTCGAAGGGCCTGTTCCTGAGCTGTAAATTTTCTTTGTTCTTTGAGATAGAACATGTCCTTTCAGCAGTCTGAAGGTTTCTCCCCCACCACTGTAGCACTCAAGACATTAGCATACCCAAAAGCCAAAGAGCAATTGTCAATCTGATAACTTCAGACATCCACAACTGGGTGCATTTGCACAGTCATTATTTTTACCTAGTAATATGTTATGGGCCAAATCTCTCACAATACATTTCACGCTACGGAGCAGTCTTATCTCATAACTCCTACTGCTTGTAAAGCAACAGCAACTCAAGGCCAGTCCAGTAGCTTGTTTTCAAAAGTGCAATCTTTTCCACAGTCCTTAGTTTTTAAAAAGTTACATTTTTCCCCTCATTTCATCCCACAATCAAAAATAAAGAAAAATGTTAAAATTGCTATCTTTACAATTCCCAGGTCCTGAGGTTGTTGATTGAACCCTGTCAGTTCTATGACCAGATGTCACTTTGACTAAGATCTGTGTCTAAAGCCTTCATTAACATCTCAAAGTTGGGAGAACTTTCTTCCCTTCATTGCCTTGCAAGTACACTGTCTGCTCAATGTTGACTATGTTTCTATTCCTTTGCATGCAAGCCTGGTGCAGTTTTTAAATGCTAGTACTACTGCTTCCAGAGCTCACATTTTGCTTTGCTGTTGGCCCCTCAATATTTTCAAATGGTCTTGGCAATGTTTCAACTCAAGCCACCAGGCCAATTGAGGACTTCAACACTCGGACCAAGCTGGCTACTTAAATCTTTTCTTTTACTCAAAGTCTTTCAATAAATAGTGTTTGATCTCTGAAATCTACCCAATGTGTTGTTCTGACTTTGAAGCCAGCTGAGTTTCTGTCCTGTCCTTCATATTCTGTGTGCTTTGCCTCTATGCCTCACGGACTGACTTCAAATTGGTCATTTTAAACTTTCCATTCCTATCACCATCTTATGTTATCCCTTATAAGAACACGGCTATCAGCTTTCTTGGACACTAGTTTTATGTGATCCACTCCCTACTGAAGTCCAGCTCTGAGGTGTTCAAGTCAAGTGACCCTGATCTGTACAGAAAATCTACGTACAATCTTTGCAAAACCATCAGGGACACCAATAGATGATACAAGACTGAATTAGAGTCCCAGACTAAACACACGAACACACATCGATTGTGGCAAGGCGTATATGATATTAACTCTCAGTAATTTCTAGCTGTTCTAGGGAGAGCAGTTGCCATATCAAGCTGTGATGCATCCAGATAGGATGCACTATAAAAATTGGTAAGAGTCATTGTGGACATGCCAAATGTTCTTAGTATTCTGAGGAAACAAAGTAGTTGGTGTGCTTTCTGGGCTACAGCATCGAAGTGAATGGACCAGGACAACCTGTTGGTGATATTTACTCCTCGGAACCTGAAGCTTGTGACCACCTCCACCTCAGCACCATTGTGTCATCCACTCTGTTTCCTGAAGTTGATGACCTTCATTTTGCAGACATTGAGGGCAAGATTGTATTTTGAATGCTGTCCTAAAGACTGCCTGCTTTTGAGGTCATCACTTTTCACGGTCTTTGGCTTCCCGAGTTCATCCTTATCATAGAACGAGGCTTTCTCATTCTTCTGTAACACCATTTACATTTACACATCATAGGTCACTCAATACTGCTGTCCAGTGTAATGGTGAAAACCTCTCTCTTTACCTGTGTTTTCCCATCTCTTATCAAAGGAAGATCTGATTTTGCAATTGGATAGTAATGGCTGAACAATTCTGAGTGAACAGCTTCACTAACAACTGGTTTAAGGTATTCATTCATAACATGACTCATTTCTGCTTGCAAAGTAAATTTGTTCAAGCCTTACAGATTTCTGGAATAACCTAGGAGCTTTTGGAGCTCATAGTTCCCTTTTGGTTTCTCCAAGACAATGCCTCAAGCAATCAACTTGCCAACCAATCAGCAACCTTGCATCTTTCAGTATAAATTATTGAAATTGTTTGAAATTTGCATTCTTGCATTTGTCTTCTTGAGGGCAAGACAAAAACCTTGGCAACATTGTATTTCTTTTATGCACTATGTAAATGGAGTTAATACATAGACTGGTATTATTCAGTTGAATGGTGGAATATATTTGTGGAGCTAAGTCCACTCATTCCTATGACTCTAAGTAACTTGTGTCTGAAACTGTCCAGATGTTACCAAAGCAGGATGGGCAACACTTTGCTGAATGTTTTGCTGCACACTTTATCTCAAGAAGAAAACAAGTTTAGCTCTAGTACATGTTAGAAATCTGCATGACTAGAGCAACAGGGTGTGTGGGATCAGCTGCACCAACCTTTCATTTCCTTAAACAATGGATTTTAAAACCCAGAAAGTAATTTATTTTTATTTTGTATATATGGCATGTGGACATTGCTGGCTAGGCCAACATTTTTGCCCATCTCTCATTGCTACGGAGAAGATGGTGAGCTGCCTTCTTGAACTGTTTGGGCTTTGGACAATGTATCATCCACAGTGCTATTATGGATGGTGTTCCAAACTTTTGACCCAGTGAGAGTGGAGGAATGGTGATATAATGAGTGCAGAGATAAATACAAAAAGCACAGGAAAAATATCAAAAATCAATTGGCTAATAAAGTAATAATTACGTTTTTCAAAAATATTTTATGAATCTATTTCACATGAAATAAGATTGGTTCCCTAAAAATGCTCATTTTTGCCTAGACAGGTTGACTATGATTGCATTAACAATTATCACGTTGCTAAAAAAGATACTTCTGCTTTTCATTACCAGCTCTGAGTTTTTATTAACTTAGCTAAATAAGTTAATGCACAAATTTATACGGTGCTTAAAATAATGGAGAGATTGACGACAAGATGCTGTACGTGTGAAGCAAATGATACAGGGTCATAAATCAACTGTTCTAGAGATTTAGAATTCACAATGTCTTTTAAGGCTCATAAATTTCTGACCAATTTGTCCATTAATAACATCATTAACACTCCATTAATTTTCCTGCAAGATTTACACACAATGGCACAATGCTGAAAATAAAAAATCGTCAGTTTGTTTCATTTCAGTAACTGCAAAGCTTAAAAAAATGTAATCTTACTGGAATATTTTAATTATGCTGGTGCTGAGTATTCATTTTGAGGCTACTAAGTGATTACTAAATAAAACTTAAGCTTAAGGCATTAGTGTGTCGAAATACACAATTCATGAGGAGGATGCAATTGCAACAAAACTCAAGTCATTCAACAACTTCCAAACTAACTCTACACTGAACCCAATGTCCAGTGTCCTTCATCAGCAGTATATTATCTTTTATCCATAGAGTACATTGCAGGACTACACTCAAACTTACTTCATCAGTGCTTCCACCATTGTGAAGGACAAGCAACAATACTCCACATCATACATCTCCCAGACTCAGATACTTATCAGCATTCTTTCATTGTTACATTTATGTCTTGGACAACTTTCAACTTATCAATGGAAACACCCTTGTCATAAAGATTTTTATAGTTCAAGGCATTTTTAAAGCAACATATCCATGGAATGAGAATGTTTTATTGTCCAGCCTTAATTGCCTTTGAGAAGTTGGTATCAACCAGGCAAAAGTGAGGACTGCAGATACTGGAAACCAGAGTTTAGATTAGAGTGGTGCTCGAAAAGCACAGCAGGTCCGGCAGCATCAGAGGAGCAGGAAAATCAACGTTTCGGGCAAAAGCCATTCATCAGGAATATAGGCAGGGACCCTCCAGGATGGAGAGATAAATTTGGGGGAGAGCTGGGGAGAAGGTAGCAAAGAGTACAATAGGTGGGGATGAAGATGATAGGTCAGAGGGGAGGGTGGAATGGATATGTGGGAAGGGAGATTGGTAGGTAGGACAGGTCATGAGGACAGTACTGAGCTGGAAGGATGAAGATGGGGTGAGGGGAAATGAGGAAACGGGTGAAGTCCACATTGATGCCCTGGGGTTTAAGTGTTCTGAGGCAGAAGATGAGGTGTCCTTCCTCCAGGCGTTGGGTGGTGAGGGAGTGGTGGTGGAGGAGGCCCAGGACCTGCATGTCCTCGGCAGAGTGGGAGGGGGAGTTGAAATGTTGGGCCACGGGGCAGTGTGGTTGATTGATGCGGGTGTACCGGAGATGTTCCCTGAAGCACTCTGCGAGGAGGCATCCAGTCTCCCCAATGTAGAGGAGGCCGCATCGGAAGCAACGGATACAATAAATGATATTGGTGGATGTGCAGGTGAAACTGATGGATGTGGAAGGCTCCTTTGGGGCCTGGGATGGCGGTGAGGGAGGAGGTGTGGGCGCAGATTTTGCAATTCCTGCGGTGGCAGGGGAAGGTGCCAGGACGGGAGGTTGGGGCGTTGGGAGGTGTGGACCTGACCAGGTAGTCACGGAGGTAACGGTCTTTGCGGAAAGGGGTGGGGAGGGAAATATATCCCTGGTGGTGGGGTCCGTTTGGAGGTGGCGGAAATGTCGGCGGATGATGCAGTTTATGCGAAGGTTGGTAGGGTGGAAAGTGAGGACCAGGGGGGGTTCTGTCCTTGTTACGGTTGGAGGGTGGGGTTTGAGGGCAGAGGTGCGGGATGTGGATGAGATATTGGAGGGCATCTTCAACCACATGGGAAGGGAAATTGCGATCTCTAAAGAAGGAGGCCATCTGGTGTGTTCAGGTGGTGGAACTGGTCCTCCTGGGAGCAGATATGGCAGAGGCGGAGGATTTGGTATTACGGGATGACATTTTTGCAGGAGGCCGATTGGGAAGAGGTGTAATCATGGTAGCTGTGGGAGTTGGTGGGTTTCCTCATTTCCCATCCCACCTTACCCCAATTCCATCCTTCCAATTCAGTACTGTCCTCATGACCTGTCCTACCTGCCAATCTCCCTTCCCATCTATCTGCTCCACCCTCCCCTCTGACCTATCATCTCCATCCCCACCCCCAATCACCTATTGTACTCTTTGCTACCTTCTCCCCAGCCCCACCGCCCCACCCCCAGCAATTTATCTTTCCACCCTGGAGGTTCCCTGCCTATATTCCTGATGAAGGGCTTTTGCCCGAAACGTCGATTTTCCTGCTGCTCGGATGCTGCCTGACCTGCTGTGCTTTTCCAGCACCACTCTAATCTAAACTTTGAAAGATTGGTGGCAAGCTATCTTCTTGAGCTGCTGCAGCCCTTGGTGGGTAGGTACACCCATAATGTTATCAGGAAGTCACCTCCAAGATTTTTATCCGATGACAGTGAAGGAACGGTAACATAGTTCCATTTGCTGACCAGCTATTAATATTAGTTATTCTGACATGGAGTTTAGCAACCTTACAATAACAGATATTGCCTGCTTTAAATTTCCCTTACCAAGAAAAAAAATAGCAATTTCATTTTGAATATTATCCCTAATGAATAGAACCCTCTCAATATAATGATTATACTTCACCTTACAGTCTATTAATGACAAAGTACAGAAGATAACTTACCCTGACTGCTTACTACAAGACTCCATATCAATTTGAAGCATTATTTTTCAATCAAAATTTGAGCTTTTTGATTGTAAGGAAGTTGTCAATACAAATTACAACCCAAAATTAATCAAATACACCAGTTTAAATCAAAATCTCATTACACAGTTTTCACATGAACTTCACAAATAAAGCCATTCCCAAAGTTGAGTTCAGACCCACAGGTATCTTACAGAAACATGGGTACTTGAGACTAAAAAAAGTGTTTCAGTAAACCTAGTAATATTAAAAATGAATTCATGTGAATTACAACTTCCCACAGGTCAGAGTTCGATAAAAGATTCCTTGGTGAACTGGGCCTAGTGTTTTTTCTCCCCTCCTTGCAGGTAGAGTGTACACTTCTTGCAAGCAACATGACGACAGAGATGGAGCATCAAAAACACACTGTCAACTTAGCATGGGATCCTGCTTTCTCTCTGAAAATCAAACAGTAAATTAGAATTGCAGAATTGTACAATTCAGCAGCTCCAATTTCTGTCATGTGTGACAAAGACAGGCATTAGAGGTACTGATAGCCTATTGAAAGGTCAATAAGCTAACAACATAATTTTATCTCCCCTGGAGATTCCACTGTGAGATGATGAGGTAACTGATAGCATTACGTTCATTCAACAATCACAAGTCTTAATGTTTTCCTTTGTTTGGAGCTGGCTGAAAGAAGAAAGCTTGCCTCAGGATCCTTTGTCAGCTTTAGCTGGAACATCTATACAATGCAGGGGTGAAGGAAAGGGGTTTCAGAAGCATCTGGAAATACAACCATATGATCAGCCTTGACCATTTTGTGAGTCTATCTACGCTGTGTACTTGTAAAAGAAACAATATGTAAATATGAAAGCATGAAAAGAACAGTGTGTTCTGGATGAGAGGGTGGATTTCTCTTCATATCCTTTGGCCATCACCCTTCATTTGAGAAAAATGAAACGTTAATATGACCATCAACACAAGTGACCAAGAGAATCTATTTCAAACAAACACTCGTAAAAATATCTCAACAACTTACATGCTTGCATATGTTCATCACCCTGTTGTCTGCAGGGATTCCTAGAAACATGCTGTTTTTCATAACACATCCCTTGCTCAGTGAAAACCTGATTTAACTTAATGAGTGTTTGTTCAAAAGGTTGTGTAGGATATTAATGTGTTTGGGTAGCATTGACTATATTTCCTCACAATAGGAGTTCATGCTCCTCAACAAGGTAGTATCTAACAAGGTGGATACAGGAGTGCCTGTAGATGTGGTGAACTCAAATTTCCAGAAAGCTAAAGTGCCACCTCAGAAAGGCTGTAACATAAAATAAAAGCTCATGTGTAATGGGCAACATATTAGCATGGTAATCTAACAAGAAACAAGGAGTAGTGATATATCGATAACATTCAGGTTGGCAAGAACAAATGGACTGGAGTGCCACAGAGATCAGTGCTGGGCCTCAATTATTTATAGTCTACATTAATGACTCAGAGTGAAAGGACCAAATGTATGATTGCTAAATCTGCTGATGACAAAGGTAGATAGGCTAGAAAGTGATAGAGATAAAGTGAGTGGGCAGAGTCAGAAAAGGAAAAAGTGAGAAAGGAGAAAGGAGAGAGAGAGGGAGAGAGACCATATTCTCCACACCCTCCACCCCCAAACCCCACCCCCCAGCGAGGCACGATCAATACATTTTTTTTTAAAAGGCTGATACAGATAGACAAAGCAGATTTAAGGGGCCCCTCAGCATATTCCTATTTCACTTCTGTTTGGACCAAACGTAATAATTTCCCATTATTTAATTGGAGATATATTCTGTTCAACCAGCATTGGTCTGATAATTTCACTGAGATTCTGTTGTCAGAATTAAGTCATCACAGAAGTCTCAAAAGAAAAGGAAACTCCATTCATTTATATTGCTATTTATGTGGTGTTTTAAAATCTTTTTTAAGACTACAGACAATATCCTCTGCCTTCCCCTCATCATCCTTTTACGTTACTTCAATCAAATTGGACAAATACAGTTTGCTTTTCACAAATCGAAGCTGGCTTTCCTTAATTTGCTCATATTTTTCCATCATTGTTTCTAAAGTCTTGTCCACAACTGATGTTAAACTAACAGGTCTAGAATTATGAGGATGCCCTTACATAGTTCAAATAAGGATGCACCACGTGCCACTCACCACCTAATCCCCTTGCACCTCCCAGGACCTAAGAACATTCAGAAGACTGCAGTATCTTCACAATCCACTTCATTTGCAGCCTAATGCAAGCCAACTGAAGCAGGCAACCTCTCCACTTTAAGTAGAGCCCAATCCTTACAAGACAATCCATCAACTTTCACCTCATCCATTAACATTTGTACTTTTCTGTCAGCATTGCCTTCTTTAGGAGTCATTGACAAAATACTGATTTAAAATCCAGCCTTCCCCTGCACTTCTAAACATGTCTTCCTCTTTGTACCAAATAGGACCAGCCTTTACCACTTGCTTAGTTTCTTTTAATATCATTTTATGTTAATTGCCATTCTATTGTAATATTATATTTCTCTGTTGTATTTTCCTCTTCACTTCTCTTAATGTATTGTAGTTAACATGGTTCTTACATCATGCATCACACACCCTCCTTGCTTGTTTCTTAATATCCACCATCTGCTTCTCCATCTCAGAATCCCTAGAGTTGGTTCCTTATCCTTTACCCCTTGCATGAGTGCACATTTCTAGGTATGAAATAGCTCCTCAAAGGTCACCAATTGTTAGATTCATAGAGTCATAGAGATGTACAGCATGGAAACAGACCCTTCGGTCCAACCCGTCCATGCCGTCCAGATATCCCAACCCAATCTACACCCACCTGCCAGCACCCGGCCCATATCTCTCCAAACCATTCCTATTCATATACCCATCCAAATGCCTCTTAAATGTTGCAATTGTACCAGCCTCCACCACATCCTCTGGCAGCTCATTCCATACACGTACCACCCTCTGCGTGAAAATGTTGCCCCGTAGGTCTCTTTTATATCTTTCCCCTCTCACCCTAAACCTATGCCC
>NC_057713.1:103788205-103841604 GCF_004010195.1 Chiloscyllium plagiosum | reverse complement strand
CTGAAGTCCATATAGATCACATTTACTGCTCTGCCCTCTTCTTTGTTATTTCATCAAAAAACTCAATCAAGTTTGTGAGACATGATTTCCCACGCACAAAGCCATGTTGACTATCCAAAATCAATCCTTGCCTTTCCAAATACATGCACATCCTGTCCCTCAGGATTCCCTCCAACAACTTGCCCACCACCGAGGTCAGGCTCACTGGTCTATAGTTCCCTGGCTTGTCTTTACCGCCCTTCTTAAACAGTGGCATCACGTTTGCCAACCTCCAGCCTTCCGGCACTTCACCTGTGACTATCAATGATACAAATAACTCAGCAAGAAGCCCAGCAATCACTTCTCTAGCTTCCCACAGAGTTCTCGGGTACACCTGATCAGGTCCTGGGGATTTATCCACCTTTAACCATTTCAAGACATCCAGCACTTCCTCCTCTGTAATCTGGACATTTTGCAAGATGTCACCATCTATTTCCCTACAGTCTATATCTTCCATATCCTTTTCCACAGTAAATACTGATGCAAAATATTAATTTAGTATCTCCCCCATTTTCTGTGTCTCCACACAAAGGCCACCTTGCTGATCTTTGTTCTGGTACAGTTCTTTCTGTCAGTCAGTCTTCATGACATAACGATCACTCTTAAAACTAATGTTCCTCTATAGATATAAAGTCTACATTCTTCAGCTACTGTTTGAGCTTTGCCCTCTTCCTAACTGGACCAAGGGCATACTGGTCGTACCAAAGTTGCCCTGAACATACATCAGAAATTCCACAGTCACCCCCCTCCACTGCAAATTATTCTAGCATTATTTTCCCAAATATTGTTTCGGATAGAGTACCCCATATCACATTTTTCAAAAATATATTTCTTATACAATTCTGTGATTCCCCTACAGATGTTCTCCCTACCTCTACCATAATTTGGAAATCTATAGTATTTCCCAAGTAAAGTAATCATATCTTTCTAGCTTCTCAACTCTAACCAAACAAATCCTGTCCTTGACCATGAAAGAACAGCTCCACTTTGCAACATCACAACGCCTTCCCTAATTAGTACTGCTACCCTGCTTCCTTTTCTGCTCTTTCTTATCTTCTGAACATTTCTTAACCTTTTAATATTCAGCATCAGTCCTGATCATTTTTAAGCTGCTTTTCCATTACTACAAATGTGTCATATTCCCACAAAGCAATTTGACTCAAACTCATTCACTAAATTTTGTGCCTTTACATACATGCATTGTAAACCATTTATCTTTGTATTCCAAGGTTCTTCTTGGTCTGCTCCAGTCTAATATTGTACTGCTTCCTTCTCCAGTGTGATCCAAAACTCTAACTACTATTTAATTATCATGGACAGCAGTGAGGGTTGTCACATGGCAGGTAAAGACTGAACAGGCAGAAAGGGGATGAGTGATCATCAGGCAGAGTAGAGTCATAGAGATGTACAGCACAGAAAAGATCTTACAGTCTGACTCATCCATGCCAACCACCTTAAATTAGACCCGTTCACCAGCATTTGAACCAGATCCTCCAAAACCCTTCCTATTCATACACCCATTCAGATACCTTTTAAATATTGTAATTGTACCAGCCTCCACCACTTCCTCTAACAAGTCATTCCATATACACACCATCCTCCACATGAAACAATTGCCCCTTAGGTCCCTCTTAAATTTTTCTCCTCGCACCTTAAAACCTATGCTCTCTAATTCTGGGCTCCCATATTCTGGGGAAAAGACCTTGACTATTCATCCTATCTATAAACTTCTATAAGATCACCCCTCAGCTTCTGACACGCCAGGGAATATAGCCCTAGCCTATTCAGCCTCTCGTTGTAGCTCAAACAGAAGGCAGGTAGGTCAGGGAACATTTTGGATGTTTTTGGGGATAGGGCAACTTCTCAAGGGATAACAGTGGAAGCCAAATCTGTAGCAACACTGTTGGCTCTGGTGCACAAGAGAGGAGGAGGAAGAATGGCAGGGTCATTGTGATAAGCGATTCAATACTATGAGGAACAAACAGGGAATTTCTGCTGCTGCAAAAGGGACTCCAGAATGATATGTTGCATCATGTGTGTCTCAGAGCAGCTGTTGGCCATTCCAAAACAAAAGGAGTGTGAACAGCAAGTCATCATGGTACTTTTCAATACCAACGACATAGGTTTAATAAAAGAATGAGGTCCTACCAGCAAAATACAGAGAGTTAGGATGCAAATTAACTAAGCTCAAAGCTTCTGAGGATTACTACTATTGCCACATGCTCGTGACAGTAAAAGTGACAGGATATTCAACTGAACGTGTGGCTGGAAAAATAGTGTAGGAGGAAGAGATTCTAGGGACACCGGGCCTGGTTCTGAGGAACGCAGGACCGGTACAAACAGGATGGCTTGCACTTGAGTAGGATTGAGGAATGGTAGGGGATGATATTCAGACATGGGAGACAGACAAGGGAGAAACAAGGATAGCAATAACAGGTGGAAAGTAAAGAGGAGAAGTGGAAGATAGAAAAAGGAATGGAAGAGAAACAAATGGGGCCACGTTGCAAAATAAAGCTAAGATAACCAGTAAAGTTAAAAACTCTTGAAGCTGTCACAAAGCTAGTTCCTTTTTTTTCCTAAAAGATGTACCTTAGCTCAAGGAGACTCTGTCCTTGATTTTTTTCAGAGGGGCAACAAACCGAGTCAGGCTCCAATCAGTCTGGTTTGGTACAGAGATGAAAAGGATTTTAAGAGGTCTTTTGTTTGTATGTAAACAGATGAGACTTCAGGCCAAAGTGGTCATGTTTTAGCAGTGACCTGTATAATGAAAGGGGAGTGGTCAGCTCTTTAGCTGACCTGAGCTGAGCAGTTTTAGTTCAGTCTTGAAATTTAACAGGGAGCTGTGTGGAAACTCTCTCTCTTTTCTGCCCTTCAACTTCAACCTGTAAGCATGGGTTCCATTTATACAGGTTTTTAAAGGAAGACTGTTTATTAGGACTGTTGTGTATATTCGGAACAGCATAATTAAGTCTAGTTGGATAGGTTGAGTTCTGAAGGGGTTCTTTACTCTCTTCTTTGTGTTTCATTGCGTAATTTTATGAATAATTTTTTTGTCTGTTTAAAACTCTAGGAGTCAACCTAACTAGCTTACCCCAGGTAATGTTCACTGTACACTTACCAAAACAAATTGCAAAGTTATGGTCTGGGGCCGCCTGCTTACGAAAGTTTTGAGTGGTCTGGCCTAGTCCACAACAATGCATAGAGCATTCCAATGAAATTGATATGAAGTAGCAACATAAACATATATAAACAGTTTAGATTTTGCAATTTTGCAGAGTGACCAAGGACAGGAACTGAATGTCCAGAAGTATTCATTATTTGGGAAGGACAGATAAAAGGGAAAAGAGGTGACATAGACTTCAGTACATCCAGTCATCAATGTTCACATGGAAACTGATGCCATGATTTTGAAAGACAGCTCCATGATGTTACATCTAGAAATGGAGGGAACCAAGAATATCTCTGGAGAACATCAGAGGTAATGGCTTTACATTAAGACAGAGGTCAAAGCATAGCTCTAGCTATGACAGGAATGAACCCAGGAACATGCAACTCCACAAAGCCAAAAGATGGAAGCACTGGATTTTGTGGTCAACTACATCAAAGACTGCAAACAGATCAAGGCAGATTAGTTTACCATTGTCACAGTCAACATACATAAAGAGCTTACGCCAGACATGATTCATTCACTGATATGATAATCTAATGAAGAAAAACAATGTTTGAGAATCAAAAGGCAACAAAGTTTAATTAAAATATACAGCAGGAATTCATCAAGGCTTTTAGGCAGCACCATCCAAACCCACACTATCCGGAAAGTCAAGTGGCAGCAGCTACATGGGAGCACTCCTGAATGCAAGTTCCTCTCTAAGCTTGGAAATATATCGCCATTCCTTCAGTGTCACTGGGTCAAAATCATGGAACTCCTTCCCAAATCGCATTGTGGCTCAACTTGCACTAACTAGACTCCAGCAATTTAAGAAAGAAACTCACCCCCGCCTTCTCAAGGACAACTAGGGATGGCCAATAAATGCTACCCCAGTCAGCAATAACCACAACCCATGATTGAATAAAAACAACTATGATGAAAGATAAGGCTAAAGATGCAGAAAAAGTTTATTCAATATCAGTGTTTATGCTCCACAATACCTTCCTCTCCCTGTATTTCATCTGTAGTAACATCGTAGCATTCTATTCCTTTCTCTTTCATATATTTATCTAGCTTCACCTCAACTACTGCTTGCTGTAGCAAATTCAATATTATTTTTTCTTTCAGAGTAAAGAAGCTCCTCCTGGACTTACAGCTGGATATATCAGTGACTATCATATATTTATGAGCCCTAGTTTTAGACTCCCTCAAAAGGAAATATTTTTACATCTCCCCTTCAAACTCCTTCATAATTTTTTAAGACTTCTAGCAGATCACTTTTCGAAATAAAAGAGCTCAAAGCCATTCAACATTTGGACTAAGTGTCGAGTCACATTCATGCCAGACATGTGAATTTAATAACTACCGCCAATAAGAGAATCTAACAACCTTCCTTCAACATTCAAAGGTACTATCACTGAATACTCCACAATCAATATCCTAAGGGCTATGAGTGACCAGAAACCGGCCATATAAATGTTGTAACTGCAGGAACAGAGGCTGAAAATTCTACAGAGTGTAGCTTTTCTATCCTATCCGTCATCAATGAGGCACAATTCAGCAATGGAAGGATAAATTCTCCACTGGCTTAGGTTGATTGCAGTCCCAATAAGAGAAAAAGCTTATCATCTAGAACCAAGCAAACTGCTTAATCAATGTCCCATCCACTGCCTTAAAACTATCATTTCCTCTCCCACTGGCACACAGAGACAGATTTATGATATACAGCAGTAAATTACCAGCACTTTACAAAACCACAATCTCCAGCTTCCAAAAGGTCAAGGAAGTGCAGATGTAAGGAACACCACCACCTTGGCAAGAAGAATATTTCATGTCAACCATGAATTAAATGTCAAATTGAGGTAGAAAAGCAAAGGGATCCAAGGGTGGACATGCATACACCATTATAAGATAGGTTTACAAGACCAGAGAAAATACAATGCATTCCAAACCACACTTCATCCTTTCTTGGAATTATATTGCTGTTCCTTCTCTGCTATCAGGTCAAAATAATGGAACTCCATTCCGAACTGCATTGTGTGTGTGCCAACACCAGAAGAACTGCAGCATTCAATTCAACATTACCTTCTCAAGGACAATTTGAAATTAACAACAAAGCTGGACTTGCTGAACAGGTCAACACTCCACTGAAGAATTTAAAACATTCTACTAATTTTTTGATCTCTAGTCTTGTATCCTTTGTGTAATATAGTCGAACCAAGATTTCATTTACGTTTAATGTAAATAAACCCATTACTTTCAGATTCTATTCTACTGTTGAAAGCCAATGCATTGTATTTTCTCTGGTCTTGTAAACCTATCTTATAATGGTGTATGCATGTCCACCCTTGGATCCCTTTGCTTTTCTACCTCAATTTGACATTTAATTCATGGTTGACATGAAATATTCTTCTTGCCAAAATGCACCATCTCACATTTAAATGTATTATCACCTACATCTCTATTCTGGTAATGTATTAACATCTTGTATTTTGGTGCTGCCATCTGCCATACTGACTATTCCTCCCAACTTGTTGTCATCTGAAAATTTTAAAATGGTATTTCTGATGAGTCTAAGTCATTTACGGGAATACAAGTAACTGCAGGCCCAGCATCAATCCCTGTAGAACATCAATATTTACCAACACTTATTTCTGACAAATTGACTAAATGCTTTTAACCTCTAATCATTGTTTCTATGCTATGTTCTGTGATCAGCTTGACAACTAGTCTGCCACTGACTCCTCGTGCACTGGCATCAAAGTCTCCTACATAAAAGATCTTTTGAAAATTCAGATACATTGCATCTACTACATCACCCAAATGTACTCTTTTGTTTACTTCTTCAGAGAAGTCAATAAAGCAGATTAAGTTTGACATTTTAAATATGTGCTTCTTTGCCTTGGGTCACCAGGTTTCTTTTTATCTATTTCAATTTTGATTCAAAACCCTCTTGTCTTCTCCGTCACTGGTGTAAGTTAATTGGCCTATAGATCTTTGGACATAGAATCATAGAGTCACAGCATGGAAACAGATCCTACTGTCCAACCATTCCATGCCAACATAATCCCTACTAAACAAGTCCAACAAGCCTGCTCTTGGCCTACATCCCTCCAAAGCTTTCCCATTCAAGTGCTTATCCAAGTGTCTTTTAAATGTTGCACCTATGCCTGCATCCACCACTTCCTCAGGAAGTTCATTGCCTACATGAAACACCCATTGTGTAAAATAAAAATTGCCCCTTTTATAAATCTCTCTCTCACCTTAAAAATATACCCCATAAGCTTGAAATTCCCCATTCTGGAAAATATCCCTGTCTACACTTTTATAAACCTCTATGAGGTCACCTCTCAATCTCCTATTCTCCAATGAAAAAAGTCCCAGCCTATCTTTATAACTCAAACTTTCCATACCCGGCAACATCAAATATAGGAATGCCATTAGATGCCTATCAGTTCTCCAATGCTATTGTCTTTTCTTAAAAAAAAATATAAAGTACATGTTTGATACTGGCTGTTCCACCTCTTAATATATGCATATGCAATCCATCAAGACCAGGAATTCCACTCTCTGAAGTTTGATGAAGGTATCTGAAATACCTTTGGTCCATCTGAAATATACTGTTTGCAATGTTTGATTTTTTTTTCAAAAATAAATCACCAATGTAGAAGATGTGTTAGTCCACACCAAGAAGCATATTAATAAAAGGGGTGACCAGCAATCTGCAGGATCAGTCTTACCTCTGGGAGGTTTTCCTGTATTTTCTCCTATGGGGAAGAAAAAGATAAAAACAACATGAATCGGGATAGTGGAACGCACTGACCACATTCTACATTGCACAGACAAAGGAAAGCTGATTGATTTTTTTTTGAGGGGGTGCTCCGTATGAACAAGTTAATGAAAACGTGAACAGTTTTTCTTTCCAGACCGGATTCTGCGCTGAACTACCGCCTCAAACTCTCTCTTCCCCCCGTCAAATCCCATAATGGTAGCATTTGTGCTTTTTGTTCCATCCTGAATGCTTTCATCTCATGGAAATGTTCAAATGGTTCATGTTACATAAACTATGATATTTTAATTCAGCAAAGACACTGACATCCCAGGGAATCGATGAAATTATAGTCATTATTCTGCTCAGCATTTCGTTAAGTTTTTTTTTCGTGAAGACTGCCCGCTTACAGAACGTCGATAAGCTCGGAGCAGATAAACCAATGCGAGGTCACAGTGTCAAACTGCAGTTTACTGTTTGTACAGGCATTAAAATTGACTACATGAGAAATAAAACGAGATCGTGCACGCCGGTCCCTGACCTGCATCGAGTTCAGACTGGCACCCGGACTGGTGCAAACATTCATAGCTTTCCCCACATGGATTTGTCCAATGAAACTTTTTGAGAATGAAATGCATGTAGGTAAATGAGCTTTTTCTTGTTACGTCCATGAATGTCTTAGCAGTACACTGATTAACAAGCTAAAATGGAGCAGTCTGTTTAATGTACTAATCAATGACATGAACAGTCCCTTTCTATTGTGTGAAGCAATTGGCGGCTGTCCTGTTCACTTGGAACCCCAATGATTGGTGACACGTCTCATTGCCTGTAACAGGGTCATCACTCAGTTGCAGGATTAACAGTGATGGCGTGACTGTGGGCTGCAATAATGCTGAGAGAGTCTGCACTTTGTAGGGTCTCAAAAACGAATGGTCATCTTGCCTCAAATTGCGGGGACCGTCCATGTATGTTTCCAACACAGCCTCAATCCAGTTGAAATCGGTTAAAATATTGGCTTGGTGTTGTTACTAGCGGCTGTTTGTGGTTAACTCCCTGTTGTACTGCAGTCAGATTGTACCCCTCCAATTTTGCTTAGCTCGTGACCAATAACCAAGAGGTTTCTTTTTGCTGAATCACTGCTCAAAATCCTAATTCCCACATCCTTCTGGAGTATATAACCTTATTCCCCGGAGGCGAATAGGGTTCAATCAATAGTCGGTGTTGGAATATGCTTTAGCAGTTGTTAAAACCACAAGGGTTCAGTGTTAAAATCTGACTGGGGGACCAGCGCGGGTTAATCAGAATGAAATGTTACAACCTGTCCCAACAAAAGCGATGCTGACAAGTGGGACTGAAAGCTAGTTTCTGATTGAACGTAAACAGGCTCAATTATATCAGGATCACAATAGAGTTGGGAGCTTTGGTTTAACTTGTCCCTCCCCAAGATTCTGTCCTGTGTTGTCAGTAACGACATTTCTCGACTCGCGACGATTAATCAGTAGCTGGCATCAGCTCACTCTGAAATGTCACGGCAGTTCCGGCTTTCATTTAAAAACAACAGGGAACAACTGGCTTCTTCCCATCACTGTTCCCCTTCACGTACAATATTGATGTACTAACCTACGCTACCGATAGTGTTATCAGTAACTGTTCGAGAAGAGGGACAGTGTTTGAAGAAAGTGAACGCAGTTTCAAACTACCAAGAAGTTGCATACACGCGATGTTGTGCATTGTTGATGAAACTTTCAGTTCGGGGAAGTAAAGGGTGGAAAATGAAATAAAAGTCTCATCGTACTTACAGTCCCCGGAGTCGCAGCCATATTTTCTCTATTTGCTCCGGCTGAAGATGTTTGAGAGAGTTGCTCTCAAACTCTTCGATTTCCTTCGTGGGTGACTCCATGCCGTAAACTCCGCGGTTGGGCTCAAAAGTGAATCTGCAAAGCTTCAATTCAGTGAAGGGCGGGCTGGCATCTCTTTAGAAAGAGTACATGTCAATGTGGAAACCTCTCTGTGCATGTTACAATCAGCTGCAGCAGTCTGCATGGTTTAGAGGATGATGTCCAGGATTACTCATTGATCCCTAGTCTCAAAAGGCACCCAGTCTGCTGTTTGTGATAAGCCAGCCCGGCAAATACTCCAGGACACAAAGCGTACTGCTCCTGGAGCCGCACTGAGTGAGAGGGCGGGCTGGCACATGCGCTGCTTCATCCCCTTCTTTCTCCTCTCAGAGAAAATCTCGAGTTTTTTTCGGTCCCACACTCACATGCCTCCTTATCACTTAGCTTGGGCTCATGTGTCATGCGTTGACAAATGAGGAGAATGCCTTGTTAACCCGCAGATGGCACACACCAGTTGCAGGAATTCACAGGGAGATTGCCCGAGTCACTCTCTCATGCCCACATATCTGTCTCGCTGGATCGGAGCTCACCAATTCGGCGCAAAATGCCGCACAATGTCACATTTTAAAGCGTTTTGTTTTCAACAAAAAAAGCAAACAAATACAAAATGACGAAACAATCTAAAAGAGGGGCTGTGCGGCGGAGAAAATGTATGGATTAAAACAAAACAAGGTCGGCAAACGGCGGTTGTGAATTCAGAGGAACTGTCCAAAAGCAGGACATTAGGTTGATGACTGGAATGTGAAGGAAATGGTTAAACCTGTGGATTTTAAGTCAGTGGCAGCTAAACTCAGTTGTGGATAAGTAGCTGATGCTAGTTTACAGAAATACCATGGTAAAACAAAACACCAAGCTGAAAGATTCACTTCGTTTCGCTCTCTTTCCCCAATAGGTGATGTCCATCTATTTTCAGTCTATTAGTCTGGAAGCCATGCACACCTAAAACTTAACACAAGAGGGTACGTTATAACATTTTGCCCCAGTGCAAACTAATTACTAATTGTTCTTATTTCTCAATTTATTGACTCATTGCAACATTACATGAGTGTCAGTAAATCAGACCAGAAGCAGACCTTGGTCAGGGAACTCCTTCCAAAACAAAGAACAATACAGCGCAGGAACAGGCCCATTGGTCCTCCAGGCCTGTGTCCACACATTTTGCCCTTCCATATTAAAACTGGCTTCACTTACGGGATCCGTATTCCTCTATTCTCTTCCTATTCATGTATTTGTGCTTCTTGAATGCTGCAGTGCAATTTGTGACAGATGAACAAAACAGAAAGTGGTCATCCCCTAAAAATAAATATTCCCAGGATTCATGGCATAAGAAATAGAGAACCATATTCAAGCACATCAGGGAAGTATTACTCATGGAAGGAGGCTGTTGGGCCCATCCTTTCTGCACATGAGTATCTAAACATTTTGTTACCATGTTACGTGTTGTACTGTGCTATATTCACCTTCTGTAAAATTCACAGGTTACTGAACATTTCCCCCAACCTTCAGTCATGGAGACCTTGAGGTTGCTGATAATATTGAACCCAGTTGAGTTCCACAGCTTTGTGTCTATGATGGTGCCTGTGAGAAAGCCAAATCAAAACTGGTATTCTCACAAACTTGTGTCTGTTCAAAGCCCCATAGGACATGCTACAAAATGACATGTTACTGAAGAATGTGGAAAGGTGTTGTAAGGTGAAGTTCCTCATTTAAGTGCTTGGTTGTACAGAACATTGCTCAAAGAGACATAAATCAAAATTCTTCACCTTGCACTCACAAGCATTGAAAGCCAAGAATAAGACCTCACCCCTCTATTGTCAGTATTGTAGACTCTGTCCAGGTGCTGCAATACCACCCTTCAGAGGGAAGCTGGTGGTATTATCACAGGATGCCAGAGCTCAAGGCAAGAGCTCTTGGGACACCACTTTGAGTCACACCATGACAAATTGTGGTATTTGAATTCAATAGAGTCAGAGAGGGAGACAGCATGGAAACAGGTCCTTCAGCCCAACTTGTCCAAGCCGACCAGGTTTCCTAAACTGAATTAAAATCTGGAATTGTAACTTCATCTAATTGGAACAATTGGCAATTGTCATAGAAAGGAATGATTACTACTGTTTGGTGTGGGTCATGGGTAGGAGTGGACCGTGCCAACTGCCTGGCTGTAGCACGCTACAGGCAATCATGTTCCATGAAGGGATGGCACCAATTATTTCCTCATGGGAGGAAGGTTTGGGGAAGAGACAGGAAGGATGAGGCTGAGATGCAGCTTCATGTCCCCAGCAGAGATGTTTTTCATTGCCCAGCCATGATCTGTCACAGTGGAGTAGGGCCTGTCAGTGATGTAGAGCGTGTGTATTGCTGGTAACGGACACTCACTTCTTTGCAGGATCCACAAACCCTGGAAAATGACTTTGAACTGAAAACACAGATGAGGTTGCTGAAAGCTGCTGTTTATTCACCTTGCAGTGGTATAGCACTGCAAACCTGTGTCCCTGAGCGTGTGCGGGCACTAAGCCACCTACTGTGTGGCATCCACAATTATCACAGCTATTTGCTTCTAAAAGAAATCTATCATCCTGACTTGGTCTGGCCTACATGAGACTCCAGACCCACAGCAATGTGGTTTACTCTTGTTTGGGCTGTTTCAGAGGTCATTCATCAGTCTTTTGAAGGAAGAGTTCTGGAATTCAATCCAAGTAGGTGTGGGGTGGTGCATTTGGCCGGGACAAAATGGGGCAAGAGAATATATGATGAACAGTAGGATAGTGGAAAACTCTGAGGATCAGAGGTGTGCATGTACACTAATGCCTTAAGGCATCGGACAGGTAGATAAAGTGGTTAGGAAGATATGTGGGATATTTGCCTTTATTAGCTGAGGCATAGATTTTAAGAGCAGGGAGGTTATGCTGGAACTATATAAAAAGTTGGTTAAGCCACAGGTAAAGTATTGTGTGCAGTTCTGGAATCTACATTATAGGACGGCTGTGATTACACTGGAGACGGTGCAGAGGAGAGTTCTCAGGGTGTTGCCTGGGCTGGAGAGAGATTGGATAGACTGGGGTTATTTTCCTTAGAGCAGAGGAGACTAAGAGGGGACATGAGTGAGATGTATAAAGTTATGTGGGGCATAGACAGGAGGAAACTCTTCCCCATGGTGAATGATCAATGACCTTAGGCATTGGGCATTAGCATAGATTCAAGGTAAGAGGCGGGATGAGGGAAAATGTAAGGAAAATCTGGGAATCTGGAACTCACTGTCTGTAAGGGTGATAGAGTCAGAAATCCTCATAACATTTTAGAACTATTTAGATGTATACTTGCGATGTCAAGGAATAACAGGATATGGGCCAAGTTCTGCATAATGGGGTTAGAATAATCAAATGGTCAATACAGACTCAATGGGCTCAAGGGCCTTTTTTCTGGGCTGAAAACCTTTATGTTTGTGAAAACTGGGGATTGACAGCATATACTGGCCTTGCCAGCAAAGCCCACATCTTATACAAAAAGAAAAGTAAGTTCCAGAAAAGGCAAACTTGTTGGTGGAGACATATGCACAGTGTTAGATTAAGATATAGGCTACAGCTTAGACCTCACATTATGAGGGTCCTGTAAGTGTGAAAAATGACTCATATCCAAGTTTCGCAAAATCTGTTGAAAAATAAAAGAGACACAGTAAAAACTGCTAATGTGGATATTTTTGTTCCGATGACAAAAATATATTTATATATCTACACAATTATTATATAAAAACAGTTTTGCTTGGATATTAAATACGATTAGAAAGCTTTGATTTACTCCCTGGTCTTCATCCAAGAAATGCAGTAGTCAGACTTCCGGGGTCCTGCGTCTCACACTGATAAACAACACAGGTCAAAAGCACCTCCACAATGACATCCCTTTTCATTGAACTTCCACAGTCAGATGATCCATTTAGACATTTTGATCACTCAATAAAAGTGCCTTATATGCGTTTAAGAGACAACAGTAAATGTAAAGATGTTTTTGAATTTTAAAATGTTTACCTTTAAAAAATATATTTAGTTTATAAAAGCTAATAAAATCATCTCTCTCCTTGACACCAGTTAGATACATTCATATATCATTGAATGTGTGTATTGAATTTTTGACTTCTACTTTGCTTGCAAACATCAAGGATTAAATTCAAATAATTTCTCATTTTTTTATAGGGAGACCTGTTACAAATGTAGAAAGGTCAGAAGAGAAAAAAGCAGGAGCTTGAAGGACGTCTAATACAATAATAAACATTTGACAACAACTTCAATGATGTAAGGAAAGGACCACATCATCAAGGGAGTCAGCCAGGCTGTCAACAACCATAAGCATTCACCTCTTCTACTGGGGTAGATGACACAGTTGAGAATGTGACTATTCCACCTAAAAATGTTCCAGAGCCTGAAATCCCAGCTGAAGAAAATAGATACATGAAGTCCAAAGATCTTGGTCACTGGGTATCTTGTCTGAGGATGATTCTTCATTCTGCATACAGCAAGGTATTTCAAGGCATCAATGTGGATTCGTCCGTTTGAGAAATTGAAACAGTCATTCAAAAAAAACAAATTAGATATTATTCAAAAGGGTTTCTTTCAATCAATTTTAATGCTGGAAAATGCATTTGGGAGTGGCTTGTATCCTCTTCAACAAGCAGTTTTGTTTATTGTTTTATCTGTACCATCTTCTCAACATCATTAACTGACACTCTGTTGGAATTCACAATCATGAAAATTTTGGTGATCATAAGAAAGCTTCCCTTACATATTTGATGAGTCAATGTAGCTTAACTCTGGGTTCACAGCTGGAGTAACAGATGAACAAGAAGCAAGAGGGCTGGAGGCATGTACCTGAACACATCATTGTAGTTGTGTGCACATTAGCTTGATTGAGTTTATTGCTAAGTAAAACATTATGGAAGCAGTGGCTCTAGGAAGCTTTCATTCTTGTTTAAACAAACTGTGATCAACTCATCAGCTCATGGCCAAACAAGAAAGAGGCCCTATTTTGGATGACTGGAGAAAAGCAAGACACTTCAGTTTGTCTGTTAACTCTGCACCAGATATTTTGTATGTTGATATTGTAAGATATATCTCACCTGATAATGGTTTTCTAATGGAACACGGTTTAATGTTTCATGGCTTGAAAAGGATAGTGGTGTAAGCAAGGCCAACATAGTGCTGAATTGTCTAGGAAGTGGCTGTACAGTTAAATTTAGTTAATGCAAAGGACAATCATGGGACAATGCAGCTAATGTGGCAAGAAGCTGGAATGACAAGCAGCAAAAGTCTGGAGAAATGTAAGAAATATATTTATCCCGTTTACTGGACATTAACTGAATCTTGTTAACTGTGCTGCAGATGATTGCTCCCTGAAAGTAGTATTTTCTTTGCTGTTCTACAACCAAAGTACACATTCTTCTCTGCCTCAATAAAATACATTTTTGAGTCCTGATCCTATTGTATTGAAACACGATACAAGATGTGAAGTTAGCATTCTAGAGGATAAGCTGGAGGAGTACACAATGTGTTGCATATTTAGAACATTGGAATCATTTGTTAGCTAATTTCCACAAATCTGTCAAGACCTTGCAGGATATAAAGATAGCCTTTAATAGGTGTACATGTCACATTCTCATTTCATGAAAGAAAAACTTTTGATGAAATTGAACTCAAAGCAAAAATTAACCTCCCTGATATAGACTACACATGTTCAAATAAAAAGAAAAGAATGAGGAAAAACATCAGTGATTGCAATGCACTTAATGCTGATGAAACACTTTCTTCAACAGATTGAAATCCTTTATTCCTATGGCTAGGTTCATTTGAAACCAACTTGAAGTAAAAAGCAATCACATACGAAAACATGGCAAGCAACAGTTTATTTTTAGCTTATTTAGAAAAACAGCAGTGTGAAGGTGTAAAACCTTTGATGAAATATTATCCTGATCATGTTGATGTTAAACCTCTTAGAGAAATAAAGCACTTCCAAGTTTCTATCAAGGAACATTATACAGAAAAAGGGAATTCATAACAGCAGGGCATATATCATGTCATTATCTGAGAATTCAGTTAGTTTTCCTTAATGGGAAAGAAATATTGCAGCTCTTTTTTTGTGTCTAATATGAAACTGTTCAGGAGAAAGGTCATTTTCACAGCTGAGAAACATCAAGCATGAGCAGATGCTGTAAGAAGTACTGTCTGCACAGAGCATTATGCTCACAGAAAGTGATAAAGATTGTAGATTATCATTTGAAGACATCATCAGTGACTTTGCTGTTCAAAAATCAAAAAAGACAATGTTCTAACCTTTTTTTATTTGCTACTCCCATTTTCAAAGTGCTGTGTAATTGTTCTTGTATTGCTGCTAATTAAACATTTTCATCTCTGCTAATTAAAAAATCATAACGTTTTTCCACTTGAATTTTTTTTATAATGAAAATTTACTTATTGCATGATATAGGTTTTAGTTATATTTTAGTTTTACATTGCATCTTCACTAATGTATAGATGCAATAATAAAGCTTAGATATTTCTATTTGCATTGCTCTTTCTGTTGAATAATATACTTTATTTGGTAATGCCAGGGTCTCTTATGCTTGACACAGCTTAGGGACTCAGCAAGCATATCTACATGCACCCTGCTCAGTTTGTGCCTGTTCATCATTTCTCTCACTATTTTCCATCCTCTGCAGCTTACAGAATTTATGCGAGAGAGGAATAGTGAAACCTTATTGACAACCAGATAAATGACTGTTTCTACCTCTCTAACCAAAGTAAGATGGTGTAAAAAGTGCTTAAAAATATCAAGCACAGAAATTATTACTGTGGTGGCAGTAATTTGCACAATAATAACAAAAAAAGTTATTTGTTCAATCAGAAAATTGATCTTTCTCCTTTCAGGCTATGATGCCTTATGAGACAAACAATTCTTTTTCAAAAGCATAAATCTCCAATCTAATGTTGCATCATATGAAAGGTCGTATGGTGGCATCTACACAGGTTGTCATAAATACAAGGAGCACTTCTATCTGCCTTACTATTCATGCCTGCATGCTGACAGACAAACATAAAAGCAGGCACAATTGTTGGAAAACACTTAGGTGTAATTGACTGCACCATCAACGTGTCAAACAATCTCCTTTTGACAGATTAACATTTGGAAATATAACATTCTCATCAAAAACACATTTAGCTGATGGGTCCAGGACCTCAGCAGGCAAATACAATGCACAGGGAAAGGAACAGCAAAAGTCCTGCTTTGGTTTCTGATTACAGACATCCAAAGTGCTCTTGGCATGTCATCTTAGGAAGGGAAAACTAATCAACCAGAATGTCCATGTCTAAGTGCACTGGAGTGGCCTCTGTTGGAAAGTCTGTGTGTTTGACTGTGGATGAGAAATGGATCAAGCTCACCTAACATGCTTGGTGACCATTATAATTAGCATGTGTGGTGGCCTGAAATGATGAGAAGAGACTGAGAGGGTGAATATTGCACTCTAACAATTTGAGAAAGAAACAGTGATTGGAACCAGGGCCAAGTAGATCTCACTGACCACAAGATTTTTGATTGGCGTTATTAACCTGGCCCAATCAGGGAGCCCTGGCTGATAGATATAAACAGAAGATTGAGAAGGTTTCCTCAGTCTAGGGCCTGACTTTGAGCTGGCTGATCAAAGCCCATGTACTTTGCACATGTAAATAAGGCTGATTTGGTGATGGGATACCAGCCTCTGTGCAGTTATTTCATTTACCAAATTAACAAACCTAGTGCAGAACCTCAAAGAATTGGGTACGGGTAAACTAAAATTCAGGCATTGGTGGAGAATCATTATGTTAAATGATGCAAACAGTGCAAAATGAGGAAAGTTGGCAACACAACATATGAAACGATGACTGCAATCACACCATGAAAAATACATTGGTACCACAATACAGTACATTAAATGAAGCATATTGAATCACAATGTTTATGAGACACATTGATACAATAATGTTACTGAGCTGCGATGGTGTCGCAATGTTAATGAGGGGCATTGGTACCACTGGATGATGAAGCCATATAACCCCTCTCCTTGACCTTCCATTTCCACTGCTGAATCTTCCATTCTCAACATTCTGGTAGTTGCCATTGATGAGAAAAATAACTGAATCAGGCACATACACTACTACGGTGATTATGTAAAGCCTGTCACCCATCTATAAGGCACAAGTTAAGAGAATTATGGGATACTGTCTATTTTTGTGAATGACTACAAATCCAACAACATCCAAAATTTTCAGCATTACCCTCAATAAAGCAATCACTTGATATGAACAGAGTCCACCACATGAAAAAAATCACTCTGACTACAACTAGTGCATAGTGGCCTCAATCTGTACCATCTACAAGATGTTCTGCAGTAACTTTTCAAGATCCCTTTGACAGAACCACTATCTCTTTACTTTCTCTGGGTCAGAATTCTGGAACTCCCTTCCTAACACCATTGTTACACCACGTGTGCCACAGCAGTTCACATCGGTGGTTCACCACCTCTTTCTCAAGGTAAATATAAGGTTGCAGTAGACCCAGAGGACTATTCCCACATTACACAGAGAGAAAGAGATGACTGGTAGTGAGTTTAACCAGAGGGTCACCCCACCTCCAGTGAGGGGAGAGGGGAAGAAAATGTATCCTTCATGGCTAGCTCAGCTAGTATGGGAATTGAACCCATACTACTGACATAATTCTGCTTCACAAAACAGTCATCTAGCCAGCTGTGCTAACTGACCACTCTCATAGCAAATTAGACAATAATTGGTGGCCCTGCCTGTGCTGTTCACATCCCACAAACAAATAAGAAAGAAATAGTATCACTGACATCACAGAATGCTAAGTGAGAAATACCATTTATTCTATTGTTAAAAGAGCCCCTTTGCATCTATACATCCTCAAATGAGGCAAAATGGCAATTATGTAAACTGATCTACAAAATTATGATGGTAGAGCTCCAATTTTCTTTATGCCACGTTGCTGACCAGGGATCCGTCATGTTCTTTTGACCTGTCATTGGCAAATTTTGGAAGGATTTGCAGGTTGACAATCAACCTGTTTAGTCCCATTGTGAAAGCACCATTCTTGGGCATGAGGTCCTGGAGTGAGACTGAACCCAGAGCTCCTGACACAGAGGCCAGGATACTACCTGTGCCACAAGACCTCCCAAGTAACTTGTTGGAGGTTATTAGGTTTGGTGAGGGTAATGTTGATATGGTGCAGGTAGAATTGAGATACCATTGGATAGAATCCCCACACGACAAACCTGAGAGCAAAATTACAGTTTATGGGAGAAAAGGACAGTGACAACAAAAATTTGCCTGAGTGACAGGAATTTGGAGAGTGGTGATTAATGCATGTTTTTCAAACTGGAAGATGCTGTGCAGTCAAAGAATACATTTTTCACACATCAAATGGTTAGGAAGTAAACTGAACTGCCTGTTGGAGGCAGGTTCAATCGAGGCACTTAAGAGAGAATTGGAGTGTCATTGAAAAAGAAAATGTGCAGGATAGAGGGCGAAGGTCAGAATTGACACAGCTACTTCATCATTTGCTAACATGCACTAGATTCTGAAAAAAGAAAACGTTCAATGTAACCTATTCACAACAGCAATGAACTGCCAAAAACAAAAAGCCAAACTAAATGTTTTGCCATTGGCATATGTCACTGAAAGAAAACTGAGCAGTTTTCCTTCTCGAAAACCAACAATCTTTAGCAACTTACACTTGGATAAATGTTAAAAATGCTTTTTCCTTCATGTAGCCAGTGCCACTACAAGGAGTCAAATGGGACTCTGACTGTGAAGTCAAAATTGGTGTTATAATTTGTGAACATCATTGATTCCAGCGCTGATCTTTGTGGAACACCACTTCCACACTTCTGCCACCCTAAATAACTATCGTTACTCCAACTGTCTGAAGCCAGCTGGCAATCGAATTGGCTACTTGTCCAATGACTCAGCATTCTGTTACTTTATTAATTTGTCTATATTAGAGCACATTAGTGAAGGTCTTTTAAAAATCCAAATAAATTGCAATTGGCACATTAGCTACTCTCTCTGTCACCTCCTCAGAAAAAAATCAATAAGGTTGGCGAAGTAAGATTTTCCCACTTGAAATCCATGCTGACTTTTCATTCTTTTTGCTTCTAAATGTTCTAGATTTCTCTCCTTGCATATGGATTACATTATTTTTCCTGTCATTATTGTTAAAATCACCTGAAATATAATTCTTTGGAAATGTTCTGCCTCTATCTACAAATAGGAACTATGTTAGTTATCCATCTCCTGTACTGCAACCTTTACAACAAATCATGCCAGTAAGTCATCACTTATCATTATAGTTGTGTTTAAAAGTGCAGCTTTAAACAAAACATTAAGCAAATCAGATTTTATCATTATAATCCACGTAGGTCTGCAGATGGGTTCTATAGATGCTCGGTCATCAGAAAAAAATTGAAACAATATAACCTGTAACTTGACATGCTGTAGATTCCTTAATTCCAATATTTGTAAATGAATTACTTTTAAATATATAATAAATTTTATACAAGATAAGAGAAATATACTGATATTTTCTGTGTAACTCGAGCTTGCTGACTCTCCTTTTCCCTGTCCTCTGCTCACCAGTGTATGACCCTTCAGTTCACCTCCTTGCCTACATCCTAACCTTCACCATTTATACTGCTCACCTATCCTCCCTCTTGCTAAACCTTTCTCTCAACTCACAATCCTGTCTGCTTGCTGCTTCTCTCCTGAGCTCTTGCTCTGTGCGAGAGACCATCAGATGAATTGCGATAGGCAGCTTTGGGTTGCAGAGGCCCAGCAAGAAGAAGAGTCAGTGAGATGGATTCCCAACATGTGGGAAGCTCTGGCAGCAACCAGAAGTGTACGCAAGGCAAGAGGATCAGCAACTGGCAAGGTCAATGAGCGGGAATCTCAGCAGACAAGAAAGGTGGTCAACAAGAGGAAAAGGTAACTGCTGCGTCATGAGAGGGAGGCTAGGTGGTGAATAGCAGAGTTGGAGAGGATGAAGGTCAACAATGATCAGAAGAGTCAATGAGAAGGCAAGCTCTCAGCAACAAGAGGGTTGGTAAATGTGAGAGCCAGAGAGAGAGGGAAGATTAACAGTGATTGCAGAGGGTTGGGAAGATGGACAGCAACCAAACTATCTTCCCACATTGAAATTTATCATGGTTTTGATCTTTTGTCTTGTGGAACATTGCCTAATTTGGATTCAAATCACTCTGCTTCGGGAGAAGGCAAGATTAATAACTACCTTTCGGCTTAGGCTTCTTTATAAACACTTTATTTCAAATTAAGACTAAATGCTACAATACATAGTAGTTGAGATGCACTCGACAATTTTGGAAGTATCGACTATTTTCTGCATGTGCCTCTCTCTATCTTTCACACACTAATTCTGCCCAAACTATGCTATTTATACCCAGGGCAGAGTAACTCAATGTCAGAGTGTTCCAAGATCCTAAAACCCTTGCACAATATTGAGAATATTGAAAAACTGATGCAATTCTTTCATGCCAACAGAAAGCAATGTGTTCAAATAGCACAAGTTGCAGCAACTTGTATTTCTTGCACAACACCTGAATACTTGCAAATCATTGCTGTAACCCTGTCAGTGTAGATTCTAATGCAATATGATTTCTGCTGAAGTCATGAGATTAACTAGCATTCTTTTCAAAAGCATCATATAACTTTTTTGCTGTTTGAACCCTTTGAAAAGTACAAAGTATTTCACCTCCTTTATCCATACCCAGTGAGTGTTGGCAAATAAACTGGACATTACAGAAATGCCTGGATTAATCAAGTTGTATAGCCAAGTCATTGTCACACTATCGATCAATGCACTGCACACTGTTTTTTTGACATTAAATCAATTCTTTGTTAAACAGTGCCATTTGACATCATTACTTTCAAGTTCCTTGGCCTCCTTTTTGACATTCGCTTCTCTTGCAATTTCAGCAGCACATAGCATTATCAACTCTTCAGCAATTGTATACAATCCCTTTGCTTTAGCAATTTTCTGCACCACTAAGTAAGAAGAAACCACAAAGCTTTTTATCAGCAGTGACTGTGGACTTAATTACTGCTTTAGCAACAAACAGATGCTGAGTTTTTTTCTGCTCAAAAAAAACAAATGTTACTTGTCTTTATATATTTCATGCTTGATAAATTGTTTCCATAATTTGGGGGGTTTCAAAGATAGCCTGACATCAATAGTAGGTAAAGTGCTAAAATCTATAATAAAGGATGTGATAACTGTCACTTAGAACATAATAAGGGAATGGGCAAAGTCAACATGGATTTATGAAAAGGAAATCATGTTTGAATAACCTGTAAAGAGTTTTTTGAAAATCTAACAAGTAGAATAAATAAGGAGCAACTTGTGAATGTGGTGCATTTGGATTGTCAGAAAGCTTTCAATAACATGCACCACATGTTAGTAAGCAAATTAAAGTGCATGGAATATGGGGTAATAGACTGACGTGAGATGAGAATTAGTTAATGGATAAAACATAGAGAGTAGGAATAAATGTGCTGTTCTCAGATTAGTTGGCAGTAAATATCAGGTTACTTGGGACCCAGCTATTCACAATCTATAACAATTGTTTGGATATGTAGATCATTGGTATAATTGATAAAAACTAAATTTTGAGGAGATTGCAAAGAGGCCTCAAGGATATTTAGAGAGGCTAAATACATGGATAAAAACTGACAGATGGAATACAATGTGGAAACATATACAATTAACCACTTTGGTTAGAAGAACAGAAATGCATAAATTTCTTAAGTAGTAAGAGATTGTTTTGAAGTGCAACATTTCCCAATCAGTGAGTCTTGGGTCAGGAATCATTAAAACTGAGCAAGCAGGTGCAGCAAGCAATTAGGAAGGCAAATAAGTTAGCTTCCATTGCAAGACGATTTGAGTACAGGAGTAAAGAACTCTTGCTGCAGTTGAATAGAGCATTGGTCAGACTGCAATCAAAGGATATACTTGCAACAGAGGGAATGCAATGGGGATTTCTGAAACTCATTCTTGGGATTATGTGATTTCAAAAGAGGAGATTGGACCTGAATACTCTGGAGTTTGGAAGATTGAGAGGTCATCTCAATGAAAAACAACAAAATTCTCACAAGGCTTGACGGGATAGATACTGGAGGATGTTTCATGTGGCTGGGCTGGGAGTCTAAAATGAGGGGACAGAGTTTCACAACAAGAGGTAAACCACTTAGGACTAAGATGAGGAGCTTCTTCACTCAGGAGGGTAGTGAGTCTTTGTAATCCTCTATCCCAGAGGGCCATGGAGGCTCAGGCATCAAATATATTCAAGCAGAAGTTCATTGGTGTTGGGTGCGACAATTTCTGCTTCTATTTCCTACTTCCTTATGATTTATTGCATAGCATGTGTGCTCAAATTACTCCATTTCTATTATGAATAAAATTGAAATTAAAGTAGTGGTCTTTGCATTCCATAAATTTTGTAAGATTAATGGTGGCATTGTGTGTTAAACTCATGGATAAAAGAAATTTACCATTACCTCAGTTTGGTGTTTTAAGCACATTAAATGTCAAATGAAGGTACACTTTTAATGTACACAATAATCTTTCATTTTCTTTGTGTTTTATTTGTTCATTGTTCCTACTAAAATAATTCAATTCTACATGATGTGAATAAGAATCTATTGAGTTCTAAATTCATCTCATGCTCATCTGTTGTCCAAATGTAATCAACACCTTAACCATTTGCTTGATAAGAAATTAACCAGAAACAATTAAGCACAGCATTTACCATGGGTTATTTTATGTCCATTTAATTAAAGCATTCGAAATTCAAGATTCATCCCCTCCATTTTCGGAATGAAACCTCCCCCTCATTATCCACACCAAATTCTTAAATAGCAAGAATGAGTGCTTCAGTAATAGTGGAGGTAGGTGGCACAGAAGTGAATTGAAGAAGTAAATTAAGTCTTAGAGTGAGTTCATTCAGATATCACAGCCATAAATCTTTAATTGATTTCAACTTCAAAAGCAGCACACATTGTTGAACATTGTTGCATACTTCATGGCCACCAATCTCCTCAACCTTTCACCTATACAAGTTGGCATCAGCCTCACCACATCATCACTCCTGCTCTTGGGCCAACTCAGCTAACATTACAGCCCTTCACATTTTACTTTTGAGCTAATGAACAATAACAACTTGTGTGCTTCTGCCAAGCCAACTTGCAGCAGGGACAGCCACACATCCCATGCACCGAGACTGGAATCTGACATGGACACATATAACTTATGACTCTTAGCTTCCTTTCTTAGCACTCACTAAGACTATCTGCTTGGGCAGATCCACAGCACTGGCGCAATATTTTGGCAGGTAGCTAACTCTTTGGCGGCACACCGAATGCCTAGGGTAGTGCCGTCTTCGTGCTTTTCTAGCCTTCACCTGACCAAGAACATGCTTCTTTTAAGGCTCTCCCTCATTGCTAGGCTCAATGAAAGAATAGTGTCGAGAATGTGGTGCTGGAACTGCACAGCAGAATAGGCAGCATCCGAGGTGCAGGAAAATCGACGTTTTGGGCAAAAGCCCTTCACCAGGAATGAGGCTCTCAGGGATGGAGGGATAAATGGGAGGGGGGGTGGGGCTGGGGTGAAGGTAGCTGTGAGTACAATAGGTTGATTGAGGTGGGGGTAATGGTGATAGGTCAGAGAGGAGGGTGGAGCGCACAGGTAGGAAGGAAGATGAACAGGTTGGACAGGTCATGAGGGCAGTGCCGAGTTGGGAGGTTCGATCTGGGATAAGATGGGGGGAGGGGAAATGAGAAAACTGGTGAAATCCACATTGATCAATGTGGTAAGAGGTCCCGAGGTGAAAGATGAGGCGTTCTTCCTCCAGTGTCAGGTGGTTAGGGTGTGGTGATGGAGGAGGCCCAGGACCTGCATGTCTTGGCAGAGTCGGAGGGAGAGTTGAAGTGTTCGGCCATGGGGTGGTGGAATTGGTTGGTGCGTGTGTCCTGGAGATGTTCTCTGAACCGTTCTGTAAGTAGGCATCCTGTTTCCCCAGTGTAGAGAAGACTGCATCAGGAGCAACGGATACAATAAATGACATGTGTGAAAGTGCAGGTAAACTCTGATGGATGTGGAAGGCTTCCATGGGGCCTTGGAGGGAAATGAGGGGGGAGGTATGGGCGCAGGTTTTGCAATTCCTGTGGTGGCAGGGGAAGGTGCTGGGAGGGGAGGGTAGGTTGGTGGGGGGAGTGGACCTGACAAGAGAGTCACTGAGGGAATGGACTTTACAGAAAGCAGATAGGAGTGGGGAGGAAAATATAACTCTGATAGGTGGCGGAAATGGCGGAGGATGATGCAATGATTACAGAGGTTGGTGGGATGGAAGGTGAGGACTGGGGTGGGGTTCTGTGCTTGTTGTGGTCGGAGGGTTACAGTGCGAGGGCAGAGGTGCAGGAAATGGGGGAGGTGCGCTGGAGAGTATCGTCAACCATGTGGGAGGGGAAATTGCAGTATTTGAAGAAGAATGCCGTTTGGTGTATGCTGTGGCAGAACTGGTCCTCCTGGGAGCAGATACAGCAGAGGGGGGTGGAATTGGGAATAAGGGATAGCGTTTTTTTGCGGTGCCTTCTCCATTCTCTCAGCAGATACTCAAATGGTTAGCAGATTGCATCTACCAACCTCTGCTGCCCAGGTGAAACCAACAGTCTGACACATACACTCCCATGAGAGGGCCACTGGGGTACTCTAGAGAGGCTAGTGAGGAGCTTGGAAGAGAACCAGATATGGTAGGCAGGCAGTGGATGAATGACATCCTCTCATCTTCCGCCTCGGGACCCTCCAACCCCATGGCATCAATATGAATTTCACCAGTTTCCTCATTTCCCCTCCCTCAACCTTATCCCCCAAATCCAACTTTCCAACTCGGCACTGTCCTACCTGTCCATCTTCCTTCCCACTTATTTGCTCCATCCACCCCTCTGACCTATCACCATTACCCTCATCTCCATTCACCTATCGCACTCACAGCTACCATCCCCCCCAGCCCCAACCCCCCTCCCATTTATCCCTCCACCCCCTAGATCATTCCTGATGAAGGCCTTTTGCCTGAAACATCGATTCTCCTGCTCCTCGGTTGCTGCCTGACCTGCTGTGCCTTTGCAGCACCACACTCTCGACTCTAATCTCCTGTAGTCCTCACTTTTGCCGGGTGAGTGAATGACATGCTACTTGGATGACCTGATATCTGATGTGGCTTAGGAAAGGAAGATTTTTGAAAGACAAAGTTGCTTATAATTTGCAGGATCTGCTATGAACAGCTCAGCTCTTTATGAAGGGTGACGCTATAAAACCTCTTACCTTATTGTGGACAGTGTTCATATTTTGATTGTCAGTTTGCAAAAGTTGTGAAAGGAACATCTGTCTTTGGTGTGGTAAATAACTAGGTGTTAATACATTGTAAAATACTCCAGATGCTGGAAATTTGAAATAAAACTAAAAAATACTAGAAAAACCCATTAGGTCAGGCAGCACCAAGAGAAAGAAAGAGAGTTAACATTTCAGGTAAAACGCCTTTCATTAGAACTGAAGACAGTTGAAAAGTAAGAGCTTTTAATTCCTTTTGGCCGTAACATATATTTTTTCCCTTGACTACATCAGTGTGTGCCTGTGTAAAGGGGACTGGAGTTTTAATTAGTAGAGTTAAATACTGACAATTCATTATTGTTTACCTATAGTTAGAGTGTAATTATTTGTAATAAATAGTAATTTTTGTTAAATACAGAATCCTGTCAACCTGAGTTTAAGGCAACAGATAAATTGGGAACCTTGCATCTATTTAACAAATATTTTTTGTGATGGCTATAGAAGTAGCAGAGCTTGATTCCCAGTGTGCTACTTCAGTGAAGCGTAAGGTAGGTTTATTTGTTTTTACAACACATTGACCACTTGAGTGGATTTAATTCTATTTTTGAATGGCTTTTATGAAGGAGTGTGTTTTTTTTTTCAGTATGAAATGTATTTGAATGATAGTTCTATTAGATTATTACATTTTTTAATGCCTATTTGAAAGTCTCTTGATGTTTGCCCTTGCTGCACACTGGATGAGTAACTACAGAGGATACAGGGAGGATAGAGAAGGCATGGGGAGCTTGAGACAATATAAGAGCTGTGGAGGTCATGGGCAGAAGGCACATGTTGAGAATGAAGTGGAATGGGAAGCATGAGGATTGGTAGGGTGTGTAAATGTTAAGAGTTTGAAAACCAGACTTGCATCAATAGATTATGATCTTTTCCCTGGGTTGGGGGAGTCCAGAATTAGAGGACATAGTTTTAGGATGACAGGGGAAAGATTTAAAAAGGACCTAAGGGACAACCTTTTCATGCAAAGGGTGACACGTGTATGGAATGAGGTGACACGTGAAGTGGAAGAGGCTGGTACAATTACAACATTTATCGGGCATCTGGATAGGCATATGAATAGGAAGAGTTTAGAGAGATATAGGCCAAGTGCTGGCAAATGGGACTAGATTAATTTATGATATCTGGTCGGCATGGATGAGGTGGACCCAAGGGTCTATTTCAATGCTGTACATCTCTATGATTCTATGTCTCTATGACTCTAAGTGGGCCAATATTTAAGGAAACTGAGGTGCAAGATCCAGCTCATGACTCTGTCCATCTGCCCTCATCTATTGCTGGCTTTGTTCAGTCCAAGCCCCTATCACCCACAAAAACGTATATCCATGGGTATGAAGGAGGTAATTCAGCCAAGTCACAGTGTTTCTTGACATGACCTTCCACCTCTTCCACAAAATGCCTGTCCAAAGAGATTAAATCCCTTGGTCTCATGAGAGAGTCTTGGTTGGCAAGTCCCTGGAATGAGCAAATTGGATATGAACACAGCAAACCATTGAAATGGAAAACTTGCTGTATTTTGACATGGACTGCTTCAGTATCTGAGACATCATGAAAGATGGTGAACATCCCCGCTTCTGAGCTTATGATGGCAGGAAGGTCATTGATGAAGCAGCTAACAATGGTTGGGTCTAGGACAGGGTTCCTATCTTGAAAAATTCCTTATGTGATGTCGTGGATTTGAGACAACTTATTTCCAATGACCAACAGAATCTTCCTTTGTTGTGTATGATTCCAAGTAGAGAAAGTTTTACCCTGATTTCCATTAATTCAAATTTTGCTGGGGCTCCTTGATATCACCAGTCAAATGAGCCTTGATATCAAAGGCAGTCACTCTCACCATTCCCCCCTGCCCCATCTCTTCTGTACCAGGGTGGTAATGAGGCCAGGACCTGGCTGCCCCTGACAGAATGTAAAATAAGCATTAGAGGTTGGGATATTGCTGAGCAAAGACTGTTGATGACTCATTCCATTCCATTGCCAGCACTTGGCCTATATCTCTCTAAACTCTTCCTATTCATATGTCCATCCAGGTGCCCTATGAATGTTGTAATTGTACCAGCCTCCTCCACTTCCTCTGGCAACTCATTTGATGATTGAGAGTAGATTGGTAGAGCAGCAATTGGCCAAGTTGGATTTGTTCTGATTTTGTTTACAGGACATACTTGGGCAATTTTCCATATTGTTGGGTAGATGCTAGTGTTATAGCTGTACTGGAGCAGCTTGGCTGGGGAAGTGGCAAGTTTGAGAGCTCAAGTACTATTGCCAGAATGGTGTCAGGGCCATAGCCTTTGCAGTATCTAGTGTCCTCAAACATCAGGTGACGAAAGAGCAGCCCTCTGAAAGCTTGTGATTTCAAATAAACCTGTTGCACTACAACCTGGTGTCCTGTGACATCTGACTATGTTGAAGCCAAGAGGTTCATCGGTTTCAATAATTTTTTTGAGATATTTTAGCAGCTGATACAACTGAGTTCCTTACTAGACCATTTCATAGGGCAGCTAAGAGTCAACTACATTGCTATAGGTTTGGAGTCACATGTAGCCCAGACCAGGTAAGGATGGTAGATTTTCATTCCTGCAGGAAATTCGTGAAGTGTTTTGTGACAATTGACAGTGGATTCATGATCATGAGACTTTCAGTTCTGGAACTTTAAAAATTAATTTCACCATCTGACATGGTAGAATTTCAACCGAATTCCCCCAGAGCATCACCTGTGTCTCTGAATTGCTAAATCAGCAATAATACCAGTCTGCCATCCCCTCCATTAAATTAGTGAAGCAAATGTTCATGTCTCATATCTACATCTCAATGAATATTGCTGCATACTTCAGTATCCTCAGTTCTCAGATCCTTTTAAATATTCAGTGAGCTATAATAATATAATATATAATTCATATAATAATATTATAGAATACAGTATATAGTAATAGCATATAACAGATTTTAACCTTGTTTCACCTTTTATAAAAAAGCTCCTGAACCTTGTCCTCAGTCATTGGTCTACACTTTACATCAGGTTTGTTCAAATGCATGAAACAACTGGGGTCATGTACGCTGGAGGAGCTACATAAATGTAAGCTGTTACAATAAGTGTATTAAATGATACAAAGTGCTGCATTGGATTAGCAAACTGGCATTTATTCACAACTTGGTTAAAAATTAATTAATTGGCTATAAACAAGGATGGGTTGCCATGAAAATGCTATTTGATTTTTGATAAATCTTGCACTACAATACAACTCCATTAGCAATCCAATAGAAACATTTATCAAACACCCACACAAACCTAATAAGCACACTGGTTATCTACTGACATTCCCTTAAGTGACTTGGTTTCTCCAGAGTATTAAATGTTCACTATTTCATTTCAAAATAAATTGAATTCAGAGCTCTGTCCACAAAAAAGCCAAAGGAATGAGCAAATAAATGAGAAACATTTTAGTGTCTACAAATTGCCCACCAAGTTTACAGTTCACAGCAGAATTTGCATTCAAAGTAGTTTAGTAGCTACAAATACTTCTTAGTATTCCAGCTAAGATTATTGTCTTTCATATTCAAAGATCATGACCAGGTCCCTGCAGGCACAGTTACATACAAATCACTTCATGCAATGTTAAGTTGTCACAACTCAGTATAACTTTTCTCAAATCCATTTATAAATTCACGACGGCTCATGTAAATGTATCATTTTCCGTAAACAGGAATTACTGTCTATTGGCCGAAAAGGTGGTTCTGATCACCAACAAAATGAAAATAGCCATCATCCAAAGTCAGTTGGCTTAGGTGAGATTTGAAACAGGAATCATCATCAGTTTGGGTGTTTTTGCTGTAACATACTGAAGACACTCATGTCATGAGGAAGCACTGAAATTTGTCCAGGATAGAATCAAGGAGACACTTGGAAACAGGGAGCATCACAAAAAAAAATTGAAGATTAAAGGTTCAGGAATTTTAAAGTTGACTTAAAATATGGGGAGAGAGGCATTATACTGAGAAAATGTTTAAAAATTGACCATCAGAAACCAGAAACTATAATGACATAATAGGCTTTAAAGAAACATTTGAAAGGTGAAAAACAAGCAAGAATATCCAGAAATATATAGAATAGGGCCAGCACTTTCACTCTTATAGCTATACATACAAAGTTTTATTTTACCTTATCTCTACATTCACTGCCAAATCTTTTCCCTGACCTCTGCACCTTGAGATGGCATTTGCTGAAAATTGTGACAAACCGATTATATATAATTTGAAAAATACCAAGAAAACAGAAACAAGCTGGGTGGAAAGAAGGACACTAGTCTCGTGATGTGATATTTCCACTGATGGAAAACTTATAATTGATTAATCACGCCCACTAACAAATCACTGTGTTGCTACAGATCTTTGATCCCTCTATTATGACAAAGTATTTCCTTAGCATTGAGCTGAATGGAATCAGTTACACAAACAGCTGCAGCTCATACTTGGGATCGGGCTAAGTGGAAAAAATACTAATACATTTTAATTAGATGTGCATCAGCTCCAAGGGTCTTCCAAACAGCTGCATTATGCCAGTTGTATCATCAAGTAGCAGTGCTATTCCCCATTCACTTCAACTGGAACAAAAGCATTTTATAATTATTATGCATATGATGAAAAATACAATAATTAGGGGATTTTTTTCCCTTTGATGTTGGAAAGGCAGCAGAATGTTTATAAACTAAACTGGAAATGCCTCAATAGCAGTCCTCAAACCTGTCTTCTGCCTCTATCTTTTCTTCATCTTCTTAACCTAGCTTCACCCTAATTATTTATTTTGAATGTAAAGCCAGGAAAGAGAAGGATGGGGTGCAGGGTAAAAGAGGATGGGAATAAGGAAAACAGGATGGCAAGAATTATCTTCAGTATGATGCAGCATGAAAGAAGGTAATTACCACTTACTGTTCCCACTCCTGATAGTTGCTGATGCTATATGTTCTATGGCATTGGGTTCAAGTTTCACTCCAGTACACAGAATTCAAGCCAACCCCTGATGGACTGCTGCACTTTCGAAGTTGCTGACTTTTGAATAACATGCAGGCCATCAGGTTCTGGGGAATCTTTAAACTCCCTTAAATTACTGGCCCTTAAATTTCTCCAATACATTTTTCTCCATAGCTATTACTTACTTCAAGTTTCTCAATATTTTTAGCCCCTTTGTTACCCTCCATATCTGGTATGCAACTGTGTCATTTATAAAGAAACCAGAAACAACTACTTACTCAGTGGGTCTCATTTTCATTGTTTACAATGCTAATTTCTGATGTCGCTCCCGTTAAAGAACCAATTTTACTTGGTCCACTCTTCCCATTTTCATATATTTGTAAAAATTCTTATTACTAGTTATCACGGAAATACATAATGTATATCTCACCTAGTCTGTGCAAAGTATCCTCTTAAATAGTTTGCTTGCACATTTCCTTTTTTTCCTTTCTCATCAATGATTGGTTGACCTTTACTGGTTTCTAAAAGTCTCCCAGTCCTCTAGTCTTTGACTATTCTTTACAGAAACACAAGCTACATCTTTTAATCCAATGCTTGGCTTACGATTAAGTTATGGATGTTTCTTTCTCACTGAATTGTTATTATTTAAAGGGTTTTTTTTTCTTTGTTGAACATTTAAATAACTTATTTAAATGATTCCTACCAGCCATCATACCTTCAACTCTATTTCCACAAGTAACATTAAACATTCTTGTCTTAGCTTCAATTAAGTTGGTCTCAACTTATTCTAGACACTTCAGTCATGATTTTCCAGAGCTATCTTGATTCAAGAATTATCGATATGATAGCAAAATGAGCAGAGCTACTTCAATATTCAGGAAGAGTACCAGAGATATGCTAGGAAATTATAGGCAAATTAGTCTAATGACTGTTGTGAGGAAGTTGCCAGAATCTGCAATTAGGAACAGAACTCTTAACACTATATAAACATAAGTTTATCAGACAGAAGCAACATTTGATTTGTAAGGGATAGGTCTTGATTAATGAATGTATTTGTTTTTTTTCAGGAGGTGACTAATATGGGAGATAAAGGGAGAGTCTATACATGTTATTCAAAATAAACTGTGGAGGAGCAAATGAGATTTCAGGGTTGACTACAGAAATCACTAAAAGCAAATGGGTAATTAATAAAAAGAAAACTATACAGTCTGTTTTACTGTTTTGCCTCAGAGTAAGTTGGGAAAGTGCAAGGGAAAACATCATTCCTGTATCTACTCTGTCAAACCCTATAAGCATTGCGTGTGCCTAAATGAGATGACCTTTTATTCTTCTAAATGCGAGAGGAAAATAAAAGGCCCAGATCTCTCCTCACAAAAGAATCCCACCACCCCAGGGATCTGACTCTTTGCCTTTACTGCAATCCCTCTAATGGCAAGTACATCCTTCCTTGGTTAAGGAAACAAAGACAGTACACAATTATCCCAGGTGCAATCTCACTAAGCTGTGCACGACTGCAGTAAGACTTCTTTATGCCTGTAATTAAAGTATCAGAATCATAGACCTCTATAGCATAGCAAAAGGTCCTGCACTCTATCATATCCGTGCCAGTCAAAAACAACCACCTAATCCTATTCTCTCGCTATTAGAAAATAGACAAGAAAAGTAAGCAAGTTCAACCCCACTAGCTGAACAATGGAGGAAAGATTCTAAACCAAGATGATGTTGTCCACTGTCTTCAAGTCTGCAGAGGGGTTAAGAAGAATGAGAAGGTCAAGGTCACATAGGATGTCATTTGTGACTTTGATTCATACAGCAGTTGAAGCAAAAATACAAATTGCTGGAGTAACACAGCAGGTTTAGCAGAATCTGTGACAGAAAACAGAGTTAACATTTCAAGCGTAGGGACCTTTCTTCAGAACTGATAGTAACTCAGAAAAGGTAGTATAAAGGCTGAAGACACGGATGGGGTGGAAGACTATGAGAGGGGTAGGAGCATATAGGTGGAGATGGAGCCCAGAGAAAGAAATAAAGACAGTTAGTCAGACAAAAGGATGGATGATGCTAAGCTAGGGAGAAAGAAAAGCTGATAAGGTGACCATAAGTAGCTGAAAATGGGTTAACTGTGGTTAAATCAGCTCGTGTAATGAGAATGGCTGGCGTGTGGGGATGGGTAAATGACATGGAAGCAGGTGCTCAGGCTGTAAAGTTGTTGAATTCAATACTGAGTCCTGAAGGCTGCAGGGTTCCCAAGTAGAAAATGAGGTGTTACTCTTCCAGCGTATGCTGAGCCTTGCTGTAGCATTGCAACAGGCCCAGAAACACAAAACAAAATAGTCAGAGAACATAGTAGTGTGTTGAAGATGTAGGCAACCAGAAACTCGGGTCATTTTTTGTGGATAGAACATAAATATTCCACAAAGCTGAGAGGTCACACAGTGAGCAGTCAATACAGTAGGTTAGATTGAGTGCAGTACAGGTAAATCACTGCATCACCTGGAAGGTGTATCTTGGGTCTTGGTGTTCAAGGTATAGTAGAGATGGGCACTAAGTTTAGAAGAGAAAAGGCAGGTTGAAAATCGGATTATAAGAATGGAGGCAAATTAAAGTTGGTTTTGGAGGAATGGACATTTTTTAAACTGTGTCGTAGAGTTCTGGGCTCCCCCCAAAATAGGAAATAACATCTGAGCATCTACCATGGCCAGTCCCCTCATGATCTTAGTAGCTTCAATAAGATTACTTCCTATTCTTCTAATATCCAATTTGTATAGGTCTGACCTTCTGAACGTTTCTCATAAACATAACCATTGCAGAACTGAGCAGGTTATCAGTGAGTAAATGTCACTGACAGAATGTATTGTAGGCTACTATAATGTTGCTAACAAGTGCTAAGCCAACATATGCCAAGATAAATGCAAAACTAAAAGTAAAACTGTCGGAGACAGTCAAGAATAGGGATTGCAGAATGAAGTAGGTGCAGTTCAAGCATTTCATATCTTTCGTTTTTGCAACGAGACCTCATAGCTCTTTGCTTTTCAATAACCACAGCTAGCATTAGACTTATGTCTGATTCTGGCACAGGAAACTTGATCATTGCTTGTTCCAATGTCATAAAAGTGATCAAAATGCTACATTTGTATCTGTACCTTCTTCTAGTGCTGTGTTATGGGCTCTCATATGAGGACAGGATGGTTGTGGGCACTTCAATTGGAGAAAATACATGGCACTGTCTCAAATTCATAAATAACAAGAATTGTGGCATAACTATTCACATTGTGAGCTTTCCAATATGGCCTTCAGGAGCTAAAGACTAAACCCCAGGACACCAGTGCAAGCAATATGGTAGAAAATTGGTCAGGGCAGTGAAAAATTGTTTTATAATAAAAGAAGGTTGAACTCTTCTGTTACTAGTTATACTGGTTAAAATAAAATATTGGACAAGTAAGACTAATGATAGTCAACTGATGAAAACAACAAATGCTGGAGATCACAGGGGGTCAGATACCGTCCATGGAGAGAAAGTAAGCTCACATTTTGACTCTCAATGACTCTTCAACAGAGCTAAAGTGAAGTGTGGAGGGGACAGCATTTATGCTATAGTTGAGGGGAATAGGTGGTGTGGGGGTGATGGGGTATAGAGAGCTGGGGGAGAAAAGATGTTGATAGTTCAGATTAAATGATTGGAATGTAAGAATGGGAGAACTGCCAGACTTGGAAGAACAGTCAGTACCACTGGGCCGGGGGAGAGAGAACACAATGACAGAGAATGTAACAAGCAAAGCTAAAAGAAAGGGAAGAAATGGGAGTCAGTTCACAATTTAAAGGTGCTTAACTCAATATTAAGTCCAGAAGGCTATAAAGTGCCGAGTCTGAAGATGAGATGTTATTCCTCCAGTTTGTGCTGTGATTCACTAGAACACTGCAGCATGCCCAGGACAGACCTGTGAGCATGCGAGCAGCACACTGCTATGTTAGAATGACCAGCTACAGGAAGGTCGTGTGCACAAACCAGAGGTGTTCTGCAAAGCAGTCACCCAATCTGCGTTTGGTTCTCCAATATAGAGTAGGCCACATTACATGCAGCAGATACAATACACAAGAATGTAGGAGGTACTGGTGAAATGCTGTTTCATCTGGAAAGACTGTTTAGGCCCTTGGACATTGAGCATGGAGGTGTTGCAACTTCTGCAATTAAATGGGAAAGTGTGGGAAAGGAGGTGGTGTTAGTGGTCAATGAATGGACTTGGATATCCCAGACAGAAAGATCTTAGTGAAGTGCATACAGAGGGAGTGAGAGAAAGATGTGTTTAGTGGTGACATTCTGCCAAGTTGTCTGAAATAGCGGAGGGTGATTCTTTGAATGCGGAGGTTGGTGGGATGAAAAGGGGGACCTGATCACATGTGGTGTGTGATGGGAAGGGACAAGGGCAGGAGCATGGGTGATAGGTTGGGTGGCGATTGGGATGCATCCCACAGGGTAATGGACAATCTTCGCTTTCCAATTGAAAATGAAGATAGTCCTCTATGAAAATAGAAGAGTTAGGCACCAATTGTGGAGTGTGGAGGTGGGAAGATACAAGGCAAGAAGTTGTGTCGTTAATTCTCTGGCAAGATGCTTAACCAAATTTAGCAACATTGTTAGCCTCAGCCACCTTTGCTCAACCTCACCTTAATAAGCAGAGAGAAGAAAAATAACTATTGGTTTTCCATTATGCTCCTGAAATAAAAACTGCATGTAGTAAGAGTTCCTGCATTGAATAAAACAAATAGAATAATGAAAGTTTCAAACAGAGTTGAATTTTGTCAATGCCTTAATAACTAATACACAAAATTCATAATTGGAATGTCAAAATTCTACAGATTTATTATTTATGCCCTCCTAGTATGGGTTGAAGTGGCGCATTAATCTTTTGAGAAAATACCTCACAGTAATATACTGAAACAGGTTAATTAAGGAACACCTTTTATACAAAAGCAGTACTTCGAAAAGAAACTTACATTCCATTGATTTTAATATAAGATGACTGAAGCATCTAAATTGTATTTTTAATATATATATTAATATTCATGGTATTACTTATGGTAGGATGTGTCCCTTGAGAATGTGTACTGGGCCGTCAATGCTTCACTATGTATAAATGATTTAGATGAAGGAATTGAGAACTGTTTGCTGATGATACTAAATTACCAGACACAGTAAAGAGTGCAGATAGGAGTAGAAAGTTGCAAAGGGGCATTGATAGATTCAGTGATTGGGAAAACTACAGCAAGATTCAATGTGGAAAATTTTGAAGTCACTCATTTTGGACCCAGGAAAGATAATATTTTATAAAGAAAGAGAACAGGGTGGCATGGTGGCTCAGTGGCCTCACAGCACCAGGGACCCGGGTTCGATTCCAGCCTTGGGTGACTGTCTGCGTGGCGTTTGCACATTTTGCCCGTGTCTGTGTGGGTTTCCTCCAAAGATGTGCAGGTTAAGTTAATTTGCCATGATAAATTGCCCCATAGTGTTCAGGTTAGGTGCATTAGTCAGGGTAAATGTAGAGTAATAGGGTAAAGATATGGTTCTGGGTGGCTTACTCTTCAGAGGGCTAGTATGGACTTGTTGGGCTGAATGGCCTGTTTACACACTGTAGGGATTCTATGAATTTAGGAACTGCAGGGCAACAGATTTATGGTCTAAGTACTGAAATTATTCATAGCTATTGAACAAGAAAAAGAAGGAAGCATATGTCAGGTATAGACAGGATAGATTGAGTGAATCCTTAGAAGAGTACAAAGAAAGTAGGAGTAACCTTCAGAGTGAAATCAGGAGGGCAAAACGGGGACATGAGATAGCTTTGGCAAATAGAATTAAGGAGAAGCCAAAGGGTTTTTACAAATATATTAAGGACAAAAGGGTAACTAGGGAGAGAATAGGGCCCCTCAAAGATCAGCAAGGCGGCCTTTGTGTGGAGCCACAGAAAATTGGGGAGATACTAAATGAATATTTTGCATCAGTATTGACTGTGGAAAAGGATATAGAAGATATAGACTGCAGGGAAATAGGTGGTGACATCTTGCAAAATGTCCAGATTACAGAGGAGGAAGTGATGGATGTCTTGAAATGCTTAAAAGTGGGTAAATTCCCAGGACCTGATCAGGTGCACCCGAGAAGTCTGTGGGAAGCTAGAGAAGTGATTGCTGGGCCTCTTCCTGAGATATTTGTATCATCGATTGTCACAGGAGAGGTGCCGGAAGACTGGAGGTTGGCAAACGTGGTGCCACTATTTAAGAAGGGCAGTAAAGACAAGCCAGGGAACTATAGACCGGTGAGCCTTACCTCGGTGGTGGGCAAGTTGTTGGAGGGAATCCTGAGGGACAGGATGTACATGTATTTGGAAAGGCAAGGACTGATTCGGGATAGTCAACATGGCTTTGTTCGTGGGAAATCATGTCTCACAAAATTGATTGAGTTTTTTGAAGAAGTAACAAAGAAGATTGCTGAGGGCAGAGCAGTAGATGTGAGCTATATGGACTTCAGCAAGGCGTTCGACAAGGTTCCCCATGGGAGACCGATTAGCAAGGTTAGATCTCATGGAATACAGGGAGAACTAGCCATTTGTGTACAGAACTGGCTCAAAGGTAGAAGACAGAGGATGGTGGTGGAGGGTTGTTTTTCAGACTGGAAGCCTGTGACCAATGGAGTGCCACAAGGATCGGTGCTGGGCCCTCTACTTTTTGTCAGTTATATAAATGATTTGGATGCGAGCATAAGAGGTACAGTTAGTACGTTTGCAGATGACACCAAAATTGGAGGTGTAGTGGACAGCGAAGAGGATTACCTCAGATTACAACAGGATCTGTACCAGATGGGCCAATGGGCTGAGAAGTGGCCGATGGAGTTCAGATAAATGCGAGGTGCTGCATTTTGGGAAAGCAAATCTTAGCAGGACTTATACACTCAAAGGTAAGGTCCTAGGAAGTGTTGTTGAACAAAGAGACCTTGGAGTGCAGGTTCATAGATCCTTGAAAGTGGAGTCACAGGTAGATAGGATAGTGAAGGCGGCGTTTGGTATGCTTTCTATTATTGGTCAGAGTATTGAGTACAGGAGTTGGGAGGTCATGTTGTGGCTGTACAGGACATTGGTTAGGCCACTGCTGGAATATTGCGTGCAATTCTGGTCTCTTTCCTCTTGGAAAGATGTTGTGAAACTTGAAAGAGTTCAGAAAAGATTTACAAGGATGTTGCCAGGGTTGGAGGATCTGGGCTACAGGGAGATGCTGAACAGGCTGGGGCTGTTTTCCCTGGAGCGTCGGAAGCTGAGGGGTGACCTTATAGAGGTTTACAAAATTATGAGGGGCATGGATAGAATAAATAGACAAAGTCTTTTCCCTGGGGTGGGGGAGTCCAGAATTAGAGGGCAGAGGTTTAGGGTGACAGGGGAAAGATATAAAGAGACCTAAGGGGCAATTTTTTAATGCAGAGGGTGGTATGTGTATGGAATGAGCTGCCATAGGATGTGGTGGAGGCTGGTACAGTTGCAACATTTAAGAGGCATTTGGATGGGTATATGAATAGGAAGGGTTTGGAGGGATATGGGCCGGGTGCTGGCAGGTGGGACTAGATTGGGTTGGGATATCTGGTCGGCATGGACGGGTTGGACTGTAGGGTCTGTTTCCACGCTGTACATCTCTGTGACTCTAAGTGCAATATTGGTTAAAAGGGGCTAATGGATATTAAGAGGGTTGAAATACAGACTTCAAGTCAAGCTCCATTTATAGCATTGCATTTAGTTCTGGGTAACAAATAGTTACTTACAGTTGAATTACTAGATTGAGGACAGTATGTAGCCTTATATTCACTGAAATGTCGAAGATTGTGATGTAAGATATTTCAGCTGATCAAAGCAGCTGATAATCTTTCTTTATTTAGCTTATTTTTGCTGATAAGGAAATCTGAAACAAAGGGATATAGCATTTAAGTTAAAGCTAGGCCCTTCAGGATTAATTAGGAGAAAGTGAGGACTGCAGATGCTCGAGATCAGAGCTTAAAAATGTGTTGCTGGAAAAGCACAGCAGATCAGGTAGCATCAAAGGAGCAGGAGAATCGATGTTTCAGGCATAAGCCCTTCTTCAGGGCTTATGCCCGAAACGTCGATTCTCCTGCTCCTTTGATGCTGCCTGACCTGCTGCGCTTTTTCAGCAACACATTTTTAAGCCCTTCAGGATTAATGTCAGAATGTACTTCTTCATGCGATACACAGTGAAATTTTGAAACCTTCTTTTTCAAAAAAGCAATTGAGACTGTTTCAATTCAAGATTTCAAACTGAGATAGTTAGGTATTTGTTAGGCAGAGGAACAAGGACATTTTCAGCTATGATCTCATTTTAGAGTAATGCTGATTTGATGAATTGATTAGTCCACTGTTGCCCTTTTGTAATCTATCACTCTGCCTTCACACTGATGGGTGCATTGTGCATTACGTATGCCTCGAGTGAGTAACTGCAATAATATGGCATCCAGGGTAAAATGCCAGTTGTTACGTAACTGGGCTACTACATAACAAAGTGCCTTCTCACAGCAGGATTAAATTGAGACTGAAAGAGAGAAATTTCAGATTGTGCAACAGCAATTTTCACCTGCACCTTTAGCCTTACAATGAATCCCTCCCAAATTCTAATGCACTGAGAAATTGAAGGCTCAAACCCATGCAAGAAGCAATGCAATGGAGGCTTCCAGCTAATAGAATCTCAGAACAACATCATCCATGAAGCATGAAGCATGCAGAATATTACCTCAAAAGTAAAAGAAATGAAACAGCTTCCAATGGTGAATAAACACTCGCACAGAATTCAAACGGTCAGCTTTTATTAGATTGAAATAAACAAGCTGAAGTCAAACTCTAATCAGACTTAATCAAGGAAATGACATTAGTGTGATGGAAAATTCCTGTTGTACTGTGTATAAAGATTAATCAATCAATATAGGCAAAAAGGCCATGAAGTGTATTGGTCTTCACAAGGGGATTACATGAATATAGTTCATGAAGATAACATCAATACACATCTTAACAGCCAGCTCACCAGTTTTATTTTGCCTGAAAGTCATTAAGTTAAGGAAAGTCAACCGCTGCTACTCCAACTATAATGGAAAAGTTGGCTGTGAAATTAGTTAATCCTGAAAATGGCTCAGAGATCGTGTTGTGCAATTAACTTGCACTCATTTCAATGCAAGCAACACACAAGTATTACGCTTTCTACCAATTTAAATTATTTCAGTATATAACCTCAGCTGTAAGCATGCTGTTAAATGACTGCATGCATGAGCTAACCATATGACATAAAGCCAGCTTGCATCTCTTCAAGAGGAGCTGCATTTTGGCTGGAACAGATATTGCAAATAACTAATAAAGTGTTTTTGAGGTGGAAAAGACACAAGGATGAAACAATATGTGAGAAAGTGGCTCCAAACATTTCCAATGCCATATTGAAACCGTGTTTGAGCAAGTTCAGAGCAGAAGAGATGTCATCTATCGACAGGGCCAGGAGGTAAGTGAAGGCAATGAGATCAGATGTACAGTTGGTCAATGCAATACAACGCTGACAACCCAGTTGTAGAGATGCAGGGAAGTGGTAATATTGATTTGATTTGATTTGATTTATTATTGTCACATGTACCTAGGTACAGTGAAAAGTTGTGTTTTGTGTGCAGTACTGGTAGATGATACTGAACAGAGTGCATTAGGGTAACAGAACAGAGTGAAGAATACAATGTTACGTTTGCAGAGAGGCAGCATAAAGAGTGAGGTCAACATTAAATTTAAGAGGTCCATTCAGAAGTTCAGTAACAGTGGGGAAGAAGCTGTTCGTGAAGCTGTGCATTTAAGCTATTGTATCTTCTACCCAATGATGAGGTTGGAAGAGATTATAACTGAGGTGCGAGGAATCTTTGATGATGTTGGCTGCATTTCTGAGGCAGCAGGAAGTGTAGATGGAATCAATGGACGGAACGTTGGCTTGCATGATGGACTGGGCTATGTTTACAACTCTGTAGTTTCTTATAGTCCCAAGCAGAGCAGTTGCCATACCAAGCCATGATATATCTGGAATGAGCGCATTCTATGGTGAATCTATAAACATTGGTCAGAGTGAATGCATGCATCTTCAAATATCAACCCACCCATTGCAAAATAAGGCTTACATACTGCTTAATGCACAACAGACAACTAACACAGAATTTTGGCTGGAACAGATATTGCAAATAACTAATAAAGTGTTTTTGAGGTGTCAGAAACAAGAGTGACGAACTTAGAGCATGGATCAGTACTTGGGGCTATGATGTTGTGGCCATAACGGAGACGTGGCAGAGGCAGGAATGGTTGCTTGATGTTCCAAGGTTTAGAACATTTAAAGAGAACAGGGAGGGTGGAAAAAGAGAAGGGGGTGTAGCATTGCTAATCAGAGAGTGCGTCACAGCTACTGAAAGGAAGTTTGTTGAGGAAGGCTGGTCTACTGAGTCAGTATGGGTGGAAGTTAGGAACAGCAAGGGAACAGCCACTGCATTGGGGGTTTTCTACAGACCACCTAATAGCAGTAGACAGATTGAAGAACTCATAGGCGGGCAGATTCTGGAAAAATGCAGATGTAGCAGAGTTGTTGTTATGGGTGATTTCAACTTTCCCAATATCGACTGGAACCTCCTAAGTGCAGATGGTTTGGATGAAGCCGTTTTTGCCCGGTGTGTTCCTTACTCAGTATGTGGACAGGCCAACGAGGGGAGAGGCCATTTTGGATTTGGTGCTTGGCAATGAGACAGGACAGGTGTCAGATCTCGCAGTGGGAGAGCACTTTGTTGACAGTGATCACAACTACCTCTCATTTACCATAGCTTTGGAGAGGGAAAGGAGCACTTATCGAGGGAAATTATTTAATTGGGGACAAGGAAATTATGATGCTATCAGACAGGAGTTGGGAAGTACAGACTAGGAGCATTTGTTCCACAGAAAGGGTACAGCAGATATGTGAAGACTATTTAAGGAGCAGTTGTTGCGAGTGATGCACGAATTTGTTCCTCTGAGACAGGTAAGAAGGGGTAAGATTAGGGAACTTTGGATGAGGAGAACATAGGAACTTCTCGTCAAAAGGAAGAAGGCAGCTTATGTAAGGTGGAGGAAGCAAGGATCTAGCACAGCTTTGGAGGATTACAGGCTTGCTAGAAAGAAGCTGAGCAATTGACTGAGGAGAGCCAGGAGGGAGCACGAAAAAGGCTTGGCAAAATGGATTATGGAGAACCCAAAGGCATTTTACTCATACGTGAGGAATAAGAGAATAATCAGGGAGAAGGTAGGGCCGATCAGGGATAGTGGAGGGAACCTGTGCATGGAGTCTGAGCAGATAGGGGAAGCCATAAATAAGCTTTTTGCTTCGGTTTTCACTAAGGAAAGGGACCTTTTTTTTTAGATTAGATTAGATTACTTACAGTGTGGAAACAGGCCCTCCGGCCCAACAAGTCCACACCGACCCGCCGAAGCGCAACCCACCCATACCCCTACATTTACCCCTTTAACCTAACACTATGGGCAATTTAGCATGGCCAATTCACCTGACCCGCACATCTTTGGACTGTGGGAGGAAACCGGAGCACCCGGAGGAAACCCACGCAGACACGGGGAGAATGTGCAAACTCCACACAGTCAGTCGCCTGAGTCGGGAATTGAACCCGGGTCTCTGGCGCTGTGAGGCAGCAGTGCTAACCACTGTGCCACCGTGCCGCCCACTGCGGGGCGACCTTGTTGTGAATGAAAATTTTGAAGAGCTGGGATACAGGCATGACCAGATCAAGATTGATGAAGTTGATGTGCTGGAAATTTTGGAAAACATTAAGATAGATAAGGCCAGACCAGATTTATCCTAGGCTGCTCTGGGAAGCAAGAAAGGAGGTTGTTAAGCCACTGGGGAGGATATTTGCCTCCTCACTCTCCACGGGAGTCGTACTGGAGGATTGGAAGGAGGTGAATGTTGTTCCTCTTTTCAAGAAGGGTAATAGGGAAATCTCTGGCAATTACAGACCAGTCAGTCTTACGTTTGTGGTCAGCAAAGTTTTGGAAAAAATTCCGAGGGATAGGATTTATGACTATTTGGCAAAGCATGGTGTGATTAAAGGCAGTCAGCATGGCTTTGTGAGGGGCAGGTCATGCCTCACAAATCTTATTGAGTTCTTTGAGGAGGTGACAATACAGGTCGATGAAGGTCGAGCAGTGGATGTGGTGTATCTGAACTTCAGCAAGGCATTTGATAAGGTTCCCTTATTCATAAAATCAGGAAGTATGTTATATGGGGAGATTTGGTTATCTGGATTCAGAATTGGCAGGCTGACAGAAGGCAGAGAATGGTTGTAGATGGAAAGTATTCTGCCTGGAGGTCAGTGATGAGCGGGGTCCCACAGGGCTCTGTTCTTGGGCCTCTGCTCTTTGTAGTTTTTATAAATGATGTGGATGAGGAGGTTGAGGGGTGGGTTAGTAAACTTGCAGATGACACAAAGGTTGGAGGTGCCATTGATAGTATCAAGGGCTATGGCAGGCTGCAAAGCGACATAGACAGGATGCAGAGCTGGGCTGAGAAATGGCAGGTGGAGTTCAACCTGGATAAATGTGAAATGATGCATTTTAGAAGGTCGAACTCGAATGCTGAATATAGGATAAAAGACAGGATTCTTAGAAGTGTGGAGGAACGGAGGGATCTAGGTGTGCAAGTACACAGATCCCTCAAAGTTGCCACCCAAGTAGATAGGGTTGTTAAGAAAGCATATGGCGTTCTGGCTTTCATTAACAGGGGAATCGAGTTTAAGAGCCATGAGGTTTTGCTATAGCTCTACAAGTCCCTGGTGAGATCACACTTGGAATATTGTGTCCAGTTCTGTTCGCCCTACTATAGGAAAGATACAGAGGCTTTGGAGAGAGTGCAAAGAAGGTTTACCAAGATGCTGTCTGGACTGGAGGGCTTGCCTTATGAAGAAAGGTTGAATAAGCTTGGACTTTTCTCTCTGGAGAGAAGGAGAAAGAGAGGAGACCTGATCAAGGTATACAGGATAATGAGAGGAATAGATAGAGTCAATAGCCAGAGACTTTTCCCCAGGCAGGATTGACTGGTACGAGGGGTCATAGCTTTAAGATATTAGGAGAAAGGTATAGAGGAGATGTCAGCGGAAGGTTCTCTACGCAGAGAGTTGTGAATGCATGGAATGCATTGCCAGAGGCGGTGGTGGAAGCAGAGTCATTAGGGACATTTAAGCAACTGCTGGACATGCACATGGAAAGCAGTGAGCTGAGGGGTGCATGGTTTAAGTTATTATATTTTACATTAGGATTAAACCTTGGCACAACATCATGGCCCACAGGGCCTGTTCTGTTCTGTACTTTTCTATGTTCTATGTTCTATGTTGTATAACTAACAATCTCTATTACTCACAGTCCTTACCTAACATTCACAGCTTCATTCTACCATCAAAAACGTAGCATGGCTGGAAGCCTCACATGCATATGTCTCAGCTTGCAGACACTATCAGTTATTCAGCCCTGATAGTCACATCACCTAAACACATTACATCATATTCCTGACACATTTCACCCCACCTTGCAGGACAATGTTGCACACAGCTGAAGGTAGGAATACCTAACATGTGCCAGCATAATTACATGTCTGTACCATAGTGAAAGACAAAAGCCCATAGTGTAAGGGATAATATATTTGCATGCACAGAAGATTAGGTAGCTGGCAGAAACCAGAGAATATGCATAAATGAAACTTTGTCTGATTGGCACAGTGTGATAAGTGGAATCCCACAGTGATCAGTGCTGGGACCTCAACTTTGAACAATTTACATCAATTACTTGGTTAATCGGGGCGAAGGCATGGTGGCTAGATTGGAAAATATTCTGTGAATATCACATAACAAGGATGCAGACTAATAAAGATAGGAAAAATGAGTGGTAAAATTCTGGCAGACAGCATAATGTGGGAAAATGTGAAGTTGTTCACTTTAGGCAGAGCATTACCTAAATGGAGAACTGCAGAAATCAGAGGGTGCAGAAGTTCTCATCCCTGAGTCACAAAAAGTTGCGATGCAGATACAGCACATAATCAAGGTCGAATAAGATGTTATCCATTATTATTAGAGGAAGTGAACATAGAAGAAAATATGTTATGCTTTATATATATATGGGACTGGTGAGATTACATCTCAAAACTATGTAATTTCCTTCCCCCTATTTCAGAAAGGAAGTAGAGGAGGAAGTTCAAAAGAAGGTTACTAAATTGATGTCTGGAACCAATGGATTGGCTCGTGAGGATAGGTTGGGACAGGCTGGGCTTGCTTCTTCTGAACTTTTGAAGAATGAGTGGTGAATTGATTGAAGTGTATAATATTCAGAACAGTTTTGACAAGGTGGACATGGAAGCATGGAAGGATACTTCCCCTTCTGGATCAGTCCAGAAATATGGATGTGATGTTTGGGGGAAACAGTGGGGATTGGGGTGAGGCATTGTTAAAAATTAGGGGGTCATTCTTTTAGGACATGAGGAGAAATGTTTTCTCTCAGTTGGTTGAGAGACCTTGGAACTCTACCTCAGAAGGTAAAGGAAGTCAGCTCATTGAATACATTGAGGATGGAGGTAGTTAGATTCTTGTTAGGTGATGGAATAAAAAGTTATTGGGGAGTAAATGAGAAAGTGAACTTCAAAGCACAAACAGATCAGCCTCCAACACCTTTACAGGAAGAGAGTTTCAGAGACTCCACACCCTCCAGGAGAATAAACTTTACCTAATCCGTTCAAATGGCCAATATTTAAACTGACCCCAAGTTATTGATTCTCACTAAGACTAAATATGAATTAGGACACTGGTATCCCATTACATCTTAGATTTATGTAATTTCTCACAATTTGGATAAAAGCATATAATGTTATATTTTTCACATTTTAAAACTTTCCCCTCTCTTAATCTATGAACATGTTTTTGTAGCCTCCTTATGTCTTCTTCACAACTTACTTTCAAACCTCTCTTTGGGTCATTAGCAAATTTAGCAACCATACCTTCTGTCCCTTTATCCAAATCATTTATGTAAATTGTAAACAGTTTTGGCCCAAAACCAAGTGGCACACCATTCTGATCAACCAGAAAAAGAACCATTTATGTATACTGTCCATTTCCTATTGTTCAGCCAATCTCCTATCCATGCCAATATGCTACATCATACACCATGAGCTTTTATTTTCTACAATAGCCTTTCTTGTTTAACATTTTCCAAATGCCTTCTGGAAATGTAAGTACAGTACATCTCCTCCAATGGGTTAGTGAAACATGATTTTCCTTTTACAAAACCACATTGACACTGCCTTATCCAACTTATCCAAGTGTCCTGCTATAATTTCTTTCAGAATAGCTTTTTAACAATATTTATTGTAGAGAAAATAAGTTAATCGGCCAATAGATTCCTGCTTTCTGTCATATTTCCTTTCTGAATAAAAGAGTTAATATTGTCATCCAATCTAATGGAACATTCCCTGAATCAAGGGAGTTCTGGAAAATTAAAACCAATGCATCTATTATCTTCTAAGCCACTTCCTTAAACATCCAAGGAAAAAGACCATCAAGACTTGGGCATTTATCAGCCCATGCCTCCAACAATGTACTCAGTACCATTTCTCTGATGAGTTTTCTCTTTTTTTCCATTTCTTGATTTATCACAGCTTCTGTAATGTTACTTTTGAACACTGATGCAAAACTTCTGTTCAATTCATCTGCAATGCCCTTATTTTCATTATTAATTCTTCAAACTTACTTTCTATGGAACCAATGCCCACTTCGTTAACCTTTTGTTTTGTTCAAACATTTATAGAACCTCTTAACGATCTATTTCTTTATTTTTGGATTGCTTTCACTTGTCCTCTAAATTTTCCCTCCCTATTAATCATTTATTTTTATTAATTTTGTCTCATCTTCTAAATCATCTGTCTTTGCACAATCTTTTTTTAAAAAAATTGACATTATCTTTAAAATTTCCAGTTATTCCTAAATGTGGGTCCATCTCTTGGAATTTTTCTTAATCTTTGGAATGTATCTATTCTGCATATTGTGTAATATTTCCTTAAAAGGTATCTGTCACTGCCACTCAATTGACCCATCTTTTAATCTGATTTGCCAAATCCATTTAACCAGTTCTGCTTTCATGCCATTAAAACATCCCCTTTAAATTTTATAAGAAATAATCTCAGATCTACTTCTTTCTCCATCAAACTGACTGTAAATGTAATCATATTGTGGTGATTGCTACTTTTTCTATGAGATAATTAATGAATCCTATCTCATTGCAAACATTGGGTGTAGAACATCCTGCTCTCTGATTGGCTCCAGAAAAAGCTATTCTAAGAAATTAATCCAAAAACATTCTATGAACTTCCTATCCAGTATACTTTTGCCCATCGGACTTTTCCAATTTACTTGTAGATTACAAGCATCCATTATTGTTGCCATGCATTTCCGACAAACTCCCATTATTTCTTCATCATGCTCCACCCTGTCATGTGGCTATTGTTAGGGGACCTGCACGTCACTTCCAGAAGTGACTTCTTGGCTTTATTACTTTTCATGTCTTTCCAAACCATTTTCATATCCTGGTTTTCTGAAATTAGGTCATCTATCTCCATTGTAGTAATATCATTATTAAAGAACAGAGCCACTTTTCCACCTATTCCGGGCTTCCTATACTTCCTGTTCAGTATTCCTCAGGTCCCATTCCATGTCATCCTGCTATCAGGTCTCTGTAATGGCTACATGATCGTACTCATTCATTTCTATTTGCACTCTCAATTCATCTATTTTGTTTTAAATGTTAGTGTATTCAGATACATAGTCTTTAGTTTTATCATTTCTTTCTTTTTGCAATTTGTTTCGTACCTGCTTTCCTGTCATTGTCTATTTATTATTTCCTACAATAATACCTTTTCCTTTGGCCTTCATTCCACTCTTTGGTTTACTGCATCATTCAAATTTGTTCCTTTGCCCCCAATATTTCCTTCCAAATTGTCTCTAATTCCTGAGTTATGGAGTCAGCAAGAACACTGGCATCAGTACAGGTAGTGACTGTCCCACTGGTACAAATCCCACTTTCCCCAGTACTGATCACAATGCCCCACAAACCAGAACCCACTTCTCCAACACCAGTTTTAAGCTATGCATTGATCTCTCTAACCTGATGTGCTCTATTCCAATTTGCATAAAGCTGAGGTAATAATCCAGACATTACAACCTTTGAGGTCTTGCCTCTTAATTTTTCATTTTTTTCCTCATACTGACTATGCAGAATCTCCTTCTTTTGACTGCCTATGTTGTTGGTACCTGTACAGAAAACAACAAAGAAAACAACCACCACATCTCACTTCCCACTGGAAGTTCCTCTCCAGCCGTAAACAGATATCCTAAACCCTGGTACTGGCCATGCAATACAACCATCTGGATCCATGCTCTTTGTTGAAAAGAACACTGTTTATCTCTCTGACTGTACTCATTACTACACCAATACACTCCATTTCTCTTCTCTTCCCAAATCAAACAGCTTCCTGTACTATGGTGCCAAGATCAGTTAATTCACCTATCCTGCAGCATTCACTCTCATCTAGGCAAGATGAAACAAGCTCAAACCTATTGGACAGTTATAAAGGCTGAGGTCTGTGCCCCCTTGGTCTGCTTTTCTGTCTCACTTGCAGTCATACCCTTCTGTCCCTAAAAACTGATGACTCAAACTCAAGGGATGCAGTTGTTGCAGTGTCTCCTGTTCAGCCTTCAGCTATTAAGCTCTGAGCCAAAGCTACTCAAACTTCAGAACTGTAGATTTATTTGCTGTGACCAAACTGGCATCCAGCAGTTTCCATATGCAACAGCTGTGACACATCACCAATCCTGCTGTCCTTAATGTATTGTAATTACCTATTTAATTATTTTATTCAAGTAAATATTAACTTATAACCTTACCACCAGTAGCTATAGTATGTTGAAACACAGGAATAACATAAACCTTGACAATTACCAGACACAAGACGGCTGAAGTGCCATCTTGGAGGTGGAATACAATGGCAATTTGCGAGAGAACCTGCTGTCCTCCTTCTGGATAACAGTATTGTCTTTTCATGATGGGCACATCACTTGTAGCATTGTTATTGTCTGTTAGCCAGCCCAGACTCCTGCCGCCCAAGTCAAGGTGGCACGGTTCAAAGCCAAGCGAATAGGTGCCTGAGCTTCTTAAAGTCATTCTGCAAGGCCATCTACAACATCCTTCTCTGGGAGCCTATTGCTTTTATCAGTCAAGCTGCAACTGTTGTGGTAGTAATGCATGAGGAGTACAAAGGAAGGCAATAAGGGTATGCACAGAGTGAGTCATTAACATTTCTATGCCTTGAGGTGTGCAAATTAGAAATTTGGTGGGAATGTTTCTTTTGTGGTGGTCAGTAATGAAGGCAATATCATGTGTGTGACATTGGTGAATAGGAAATTGGGATTTGTTTCCTAGCACCACAGTCAGATAAGTTGGTCATGGACTGAGTAGTGAGGAAGTGGGGAGGTCATCTCTCCTTCAGAGCAATTGCTTTTTAGTTAATGGCAAGAGATAAGCTTTGATGATAGTGAAAGAACCTCAAACATATTGGACAGTTGCAAAGGCTGAGGACCCTGTATACCTTCTTGGTCTCCTTACCTGCCTCACTTGCAGTCATAGTCTTCCATCCCAGAACACTGACCTGATCTGATGACCTCAAACTCAATACAGCATACAGCAGCCAACCACAAGTGTTTACTCACATTCTGCTGAGTACTTTGCAGAGCAATCCAGGCTGAAGTGCTATTTAAGCACCACACTGGTCCATTCCATAACATTTTTTGTGGCAACTCAATTTTCATTCTGTGTATCCTGCCATGCCTGCATGAATTGTGCACCAAAGTCATGAGCCATGTCCTCAAACAATATCTGTTGTTGCCACTAAACACCCTCTAGTTTGCTGTGCTGACCCAAATTCAAATTGACAATTGTAGAATGAATGGATCATGATTGCAGGCAGGATATCAGGCAATGACATATTATTCAACATATGGCTCTGATCCAGCTGGATGTACAGCAAACAAAATCTCTTTCAGCTGCTGTGCATCCTAAAAGTGATGGCTGACATTCATATAACAAACCATTCATATACAGTCAATGTTACTGCTCACAAAAGTTTGCCAGAAATCTCCACAAAATGTTGTGCTTGCTTGACCTGTTTCTCTGAGATAGAGAGTGAAATATATTCTGCTCTGGAATACAGAGCTTCAATAACTTCCCTTATGCAACAGTGGCCACCAAACAGGAAGATGCCGCAAAGGTCACTGTTATCAGAATAGAAGGAACAAAAGACCTGCTTGATCTAATCTGGTCGATATATACTACATTCTGGTCTAATCAGAAGAATCCATTGTCATTAACAAGTTGTAGTACATTGTGTATTAACAACTAGCTACAAAGTACATTGAGGAGAAAATGAGCACTGCAGATACTGGATATCAGAGTCAAAGAATGTGGTGCTGGAAAAGCACAGCCAGTCAGGCAGCATCCAAGGAGTAGGAGAATCAGCGTTTTGAGCATAAGCTCTTCTTCAGGAATGAGGGGGTGGCTCAAGGGGGCTGAGAGGTAAAGGGGGTGGAGCTAGGGTGAAGGTAACTGAGAATGCAATAGGTAGATGAAGTCAGGGTGAAGGTGATAGGTCAGAGAGGAGGATGGAGCAGATAGATGGGAAGCAAGATGGACAGGTAGGACAGGTCACGAAGGCGGTGCTGAGTTAGAAGTTTAGGGGAAGGGGAAATGAAGAACGCCTACTTGTGGCATGCTTCAGAAAACATTTCCAGGAAACATGCACACGACAACCCCAACGCCCCACGGCCAAACATTTTAACTCCCCCTCCCACTCCGCCAAGGATATGCAAGTCCTGGGCCTCCTCCACTGCCAAACTTTACCACCTGACTTCTGGAGGAAGAATGCCTCATCTTCCGCCTTGGGATCCTCCAACCACAGAGGATAAATGTGGATTTCACCAGTTTCCTCATTTCCCCTCCCCCCCCATCACACATCCAACCTTCCAACTCAACACCGCCCTCTTGACCTGTCTACCTTCCTTCCCACCTATCCGCTCCACCCTCCTCTCCAACCTGTCACCATCACACCCCCACCTTCACCTACTTTTCGCACTCTCAGCTACCTTGCCCCTCCCATTTATTTCTCAGCCCCCTTGGGCCAATCCCTCATTCCTGATGAAGAGTTTATGCTTGAAACATCAATTCTCTTGCTCCTTGGATGCTGCCTGACTGGCTGTGCTTTTCTAGCACCACACTCTTCGACAAGATATATTGATGTTATTAACATTGTTGCAGAGAATTCAAGGAGGATTTAATGTTAGGTCTCACTAAATGTCTGTCCACAACTCCGAATGACTTCGTCATAGTGGGTGCTGCTTATGGAATTCCTCAGTCTTCACCCTTTCAACCTCATACACCAGCTTATGATTTCCCCCTAAGTTTGCACATTCCCTACTCCTTCACCTCTCATTATTCCATCCTCACCTGCCACTGCCTCATTGCCCTTTAATACCACGAATTCAATCTCTCCAAACTTCACAATCATACTTGTTCTTTTATGCTGTACTTTACTCTTTGGCCTCTACTGTTCCCTTAGTTTCACTCAATTCTATCTGTGACACTAAGCTTCCTGTTTTCAAGCACATCCTACACTCCCTTCTTTACTGTTTCACTCAAAAGAGACATATCTGTTCTCAGAATTCCAACTACACAGGAATATGTAAAGAGTCCTTTGAACCATTTACAACATTGTGAGATTATGACCGATCAACAATTATGACCGATTTGTGTTTAAGGCTCCATATATTTGCCTTAAACACAAATCACTTAATAATAAAAATCTAACACAAAATTGCTCGGTAATACAGAATTCAAAAACCACAAGAAATTCAACATCTTTCATTTCCTACTCATGAGGATCGAAGTGCAAGGAATCCAACTTAGAAAGGAAGCAGCAATTTAGACAGAATGAGAAGAAGTTGATAATTAGTTGGATTATGTTTGGCTTGGAGATGCAGCAGGGACTAATTAAATTCAAACCAGCCCGAGACCCAGAGAGAATGGAGCACCAGTCCTGGGTTCTAGGAGAGCCAGAGGTAGTACTGTTGTTTAGCCTGGCCAAATGTGTTGATGAAATTGGAAATTTAGCCATCAGAGTGACTGGTGTGTGATGGTCTTCTCATGTTCATACACTAACCAGTACTCCAACTGGTGACTGGGTGATAGGCACAAACGGATTACCTAACCAGCATGAAACCCTGCACATGGATGAACAATCACAGCACAAAGTAAGTGAGCATATGTTAATGTTCCTCTAGTTGGCAACAGAAAAAGCAGTGTAAATTTATTTTAAATATTTCCCAAAATTCTTCTGTTGTTTTATCCATAAGACTTAGAAAGGGAGAGTAGATCATTTGGTCCTTCAATGTGCATCAACGTTCAATAAGATTGCACCTGATCTGGTGTGGTCTCAATTCTATTTTTCTTCCTGTCTTCCATAATCCTTGACTCCTTTGTCTAACAAAAATCTATGGTCCTGCACCTATTGCCTTCTAGAGAATTCCCACACAGTGAAAAAAATCCTCATCTCCATTTTAAAACATGGACCTCTAATTTTTAAACACTGACCTTTAGTTTAGTTCCCTCATGAGAGGAAACATATTCCCAATATCCACTTTATTAATTCCCCTTAGGATCATTTTTATTCCAATGAAATCATCTCTCTCTCATCGAGCTCACTCTCTCAGCAGAGCAGGTAAGGGCTGTTTGGCAGTGGCTGCTTGAAAGCTCCGTGACGTTTGTTTAACGGTTTAAATTTGAAAGTTTTTTTTTGAAAAAGCGCGGAGCAGACCCGGAAGCTGGTGTAGCGCAAGCTTACCTGGGTAGGTTTATTTTCCCTATAAAAGCGTGCAGGAGAGGAACCCGAGGCACTACAGAGGTAGTGCCTCCCACCCACCCTCCTCCTCTAACCTAATAATAAGACCCGTTGTGGTAAGTAGGTAAGTGCTGCATTTTGCTTGTTCTATTCTTTAGACCTAGTTTTTTTTTAAAAGGTTACTTTTAGAGGGATGGCAGTGAAGGCAGTGCAATGTTCCTCTTGCAACATGTTTGAGGTCAGGGATGCCATGGTCGTCCCAGCTGGTTACACTTGCAGGAAGTGCACCCATCTCCAGCTCCTCCAAGACCGTGTTAGGGAACTGGAGCTGGAGTTGGATGAACTTAGGATCATTCAGGAGGCAGAGGGGGTCATAGATCGGAGCTTTAGGGAAGTAGTAACTCCAAAGATTGCAGACAGATGGGTGACAGTGAGGGGGACTGGGAGGAAGCAGCCAGTGCAGGGACCCCCTGCGGCCGTTCCCCTCAAGAACAAGTATACCGTTTTGGATACTTATGGGGCGGGGACTTACCAGAGGTAAGCAATGGGGTTCAGGCCTCTGGCACGGAGCCTGTCCCCGTTGCTCAGAAGGGAAGGGTGGAGAAGAGCAGAGTAATAGTTATTGGGGCACAGATAGTTCGGGGCACAGATAGGCGGTTTTGTGGGGGCAAGAGAGACTCATGTTTGGTATGTTGCCTCCCAGGTGCAAGGGTACGTGACGTCTCTGATCGTGTTTTCCGGGTCCTTAAGGGGGAGGGGGAGCAGCCTGAAGTCGTGGTCCACATTGGCACCAATAACATAGGTAGGAAGAGGGCGAAGGATATTAGGCAGGCTTTCAGGGAGCTAGGTTGGAAGCTCAGAGTTAGAACAGAGTTGTTGTCTCTGGTTTGTTACCCGTGCCACGTGATAGAGAGTCGAGGAATAGGGAGAGAGAACAGTTAAATGCGTGGCTACAGGGATGGTGCAGGAGGGAGGGATTCCGGTATCTGGATAACTGGGGTTCTTTCTGGGGAAGGTGGGACCTCTACAAACAGGATGGTCTACACCTGAACCTGAGGGGTACCAGTATCCTTGGTGGGAGGTTTGCTAG
>NC_057713.1:103756852-103785327 GCF_004010195.1 Chiloscyllium plagiosum | reverse complement strand
CTGTTTTCATTGGAGTAAAGAAGGTTTAGGGGTGACTTGATAGGGGTGTACAAGATGATTAGGGGTTTAGTTAGGGTTGACCATGAGAACCTTTTTCTACGTATGGAGTCAGCTATTACGAGGGGGCATAGCTTTAAATTAAGGGGTGGTAGGTATAGGACAGATGTTAGGGGTAGATTCTTTACTCAGCGAGTCGTGAGTTCATGGAATGCCCTGCCAGTAGCAGTGGTGAACTCTCCCTCTTTATGGGCATTTAAACGGGCATGGGATAGGCATATGGAGGATAGTGGGCTAGTGTAGGTTAGGTGGGCTTGGATCGGCGCAACATCGAGGGCCAAAGGGCCTGACTGCGCTGTATTTTTCTATGTTCTTCTATGTTCTATGTTCTTCTAATCTTTCTTAAAATAAATCCTTCACTCCAGGAATGAGTTAAGTGAAGTATCTCTGCTTTCAATGCAGTTCTATTCCTTTTAAAATTTGGAGAAGACTCTGTACAGTTCCAATAAAACATCCATTTCATTCCCCTTGCAGTAAAAACAACATTCCATTCATTTTTCTAATTGCTTCTTGTTTCTGCATGCTAACATTCGGGGATTTAAATACCCGAACATTCAAGTCCTTCTGGGCAACTGAGTTCTGCAATCTGCTTTCAGTTCAACAGTACACCGTTTTTTTATATTCTTGCTGCCAAAGTGGACAAGTTCACATTTTCTCACATTATACTCCAACTGCCATTTCTTCCCCCACTCACTTAACAGATCTAAATCCCTTTCTAGGCACTGTACCTCCACTTGACAGGAACAGATTTGCCAACTTTTCAGCACACAGTCACTGTCTCCTGCTATTTAAGTCATCCATACGTAAATCTAATAGCTTAGGTGAAGTTTGATGCTTCTTGCTTTCAAATACTGTGCCAAACTCAGCCATGTCATGGTGCTACTAAATGAACTGTTAACTATTCATGCACTGTTAAGCTCATAACTAAGTCTGGTAGGCACATTATAAATCTACCATGGTTTGCTGATCTAGCTTTTGATTTGAGGAGAAATTGGGCCCAATTTTAACAATATTACTTATTCTCATTGTGTTAATCATTCAGGGGATGAAGGCATCGCTGGCTGGACCAACATGTATTGTCAATCTACAGTTACCCTGGAGAAGGTGGTGATGAACTATGTTCTTGAACCACTGTAGTAGATATACTGCTTGAATGACATGCTGTAGATATATGCACAATGCCATTGGAAAGAATTCCAGAATTTTGATTGACTGATGCTGAAGGAATAGTGATATGTTTCCAAGTCAGGGTGTTGAGGGGAATTTGTAGATGGCGGTGCTCCCATGTATCTACCACCCATGTCTTTCTAGATGGAAGTTGTCATGCGTTATGGAAAGTGCTGTCGAAGGATCCTTACTGAATTTTCTTAGCATATCTTGTCGATAGTACATGCTAATGCTAATGTGTATTGGTGGTGGAGAGAGTGAATGATTGTGAATTTGAAGCCAATCAAATAGGCTGCTCTGCCTGAATGATGTTAACTTTCTTGAGTGTTGTTGAAGCTGCATTCATCCAGACGAGTGGAGAGTGTTCCATCATACTCTCGACTTCTGCTTTGCAGACAGTGAACAACTTTGGGGAGTAGGCCATTGTGTATGTGACCAAGAGACATTGGACATGCATCTACCGAAAATCTGGTTCCAATGATTAAGGCAGACTCCAGAATTTACCACAGTGACTGACAAGATGGTGTAACACCATAGATTGGCAGCAAGAACATCTTTAGAATAGGCACTGATGCAAATACATCAATGAGGTTTAGAGTCAAACAAGGTGTCCAAGCCTTTTACATTGTTACTTCACACATCAGATCAATGGCACAAGATGAGAAGCATTGACAATTATTAATACCATTTGTCCTGAAAAGGTGGGATCACACACAAGAAGACTAATATTGACACAGAAGCTAATGTCAATATATTACCAATATGCATCCTGAAAGACATGTCCCTCAGCAAGTGGCACTCCATAGAGTAGCCTTACCATCTCACGGGATACCTTGTAGGATCATACTGCAGCTCCAATATACAAGGTTCTCTTAACCCCCCAAAATCTACCAATCACAATTCATGAGATTCAAACCAAACCAACTGTGGCAGAACATGGCACAATCGAGTCAGTCAACAATCTCAAAGGATCTGAATTTGCAGAGAAACATAAACTGAGCAGATTACCCAAACCACAGGAAGAGCAAGATATTTCTCTTGATCAACGCAGGGTTTCCCAAAGTGGGGATTGTAGTTGTTGAGCTGAAGACTTGGGCTGACACCTCTGCCCTTGTTCTGATAGGACTTCTTCGCCATGTAAATCACTGAGTGGTCACAATAATTTTGGAACCTCCAGATAGGGTCACAGTGGGAATACCTTTAAGATGGATTGCTCTACATGTTGATGCTCTAGACTCCACATTTGAAGATCTTCTCAAGACTGATCTGATACAATTTTCCCAGAATCTTTGAAATGTTGCAATCAGCAAGTGCCAAAGATGACCAACCACAAGAGTTGGAAATGATCATTATTTAGGGCTGGCCTCACTGTATAAAAGAAATATCTGAGGTAATTTGATACAAAAGTGGAAGTTGTTGGAGAAACTCAGCAGATCTGGCAGGAGAAAAAGCAGAGTCAATGCTTTGAGTCCACTGACTCTTCTTCAGGTTTTCTCAGCCTGTATTAAGAGAGTAAGGATTAACACTCCAATGATGCTGACTGTTGGTAATGTCGAGTACAGCAACAAACAGCAAGATAACCAAGTTGACAAACAAGTTCACCTGATAAAACACCCTGTCAGAGGCAAACTGACATCCAAAACTACTGCCAGGATGTCTGCACAAAATTCCCATTACAGGCTCAAACCCTTATCTATTTCTTAATTCTAACCCAAAACGCTCCTCTCCTTGCTAACCGTTTGCTATATCCTCTCATTTCATTGAAATGATTTCGTAAGTTCAGCAAACCCATCTTCAATTATGATGGCTACACCTTTTCCTCCTATTTTCCCTATCATTTCTATAGACCATTAAACTTGATACATTTAGTTCCCAGTCTTGACTGTCATGCAACAAGCTCCCTCATGATGTCATACCATCCAAAGCTGAATTTGAAAATACAATTCATTTAGTTTGTTCCTTATGTTTTTTCATAAAGAACACCCCTTTGGTGATACGCAATAAGTAATCCTCTACATTTATACTTCTCTCTCTTTTGCATCTTTTGTTTTTCCTTTACCTATAATGCATAAAGTGGAATTACTGATTTGACTTTACTCTCTTCCATTTTGGATGTTTTCAATCTATTATCTTTATCACATTTTCAACATGGACCCTGGTTTTAAAACAGAAATCAAGTAACAAAGAGGAAAATAGAAGTATCTGTTAGCCTTCCTGTCTTTTCTCTGTTTCATTCCTAGCCCTCCGAGTCTTATTTCTCTTTGTATCTTGTTGTTTATGTCTCAACAGCTAATGTAATTAGATGGCTCCACAATTCAACTGATCTTTTTTTATTGATCTATTAACACAAACAACTTTTTATCCTTCCCTCAGGCTTTCCCTCTCTACCTCCACTTCTTTGTTTTATATGCTCCCTCAAATTTATGGGATACAAAAGAAAAGCCAAAACAGGTTTGTAGTCAGAAACTGCCATATTTCAAAAGGTCTGTTCTGAGCAAATGGACTTGGATACATGGCCACTTTGAAAAAATTTCAACATGGATTTTGTCTCTACAGTATTACAGTAGAAACTCAGAAGAAAATCAAGTAATGAAATCTCTTAGAGATGTAATACTCACGCTGCGTACTTCAAATCAAAATCTTCAAGGACGTGTAAAAACAAACAAAAGTTAGTATTGTTATGATGAAAGATCAGACCTCTAAAGAATTTATAGCTTTACATTTTATTACCTTCAATTCCAACTTTGATTAAATAAAAGGACTGCTAGAGAAATCAAAACTGTGGATGTAAATTGAGTGATTATCTGGCAAAGTCCACATGAAGCTCATGGAATGTTGCACCTGCAAAGTGTCAAGGAAACTTCAAACAGAGAGAAACTTCACAAAAAGCGATAACGAGAAAGCTGACTATTAGATTTCTTACAGTGTGGAAACAGGCCCTTCGGCCCAACAAGTCCACACTGACCCTCTGAAGAGCAACCCACACAGACCCATTCCCCTACACCTGACACTACGGACAATTTAGCTTGGCCAATTCACCTAACCTGCACATCTTTGTAACTGTGGGAGGAAACCGGAACACCCGGAGGAAACCCACACAGACACGGGGAGAATGTGCAAACTCCACACAGACAGTTGTCCGAGGCAGGAATTGAACCCAGGTCTCTGGCGCTGTGAGGCAGCAGTGCTAACCACTGCGCCACCATGCTGCCCATATCTTCCACTCCTCTCAACAGAAAACTGGCTCTTGCAGACATGTGTGTTTTGTCATCCAGGAATATACCAAAAGAAGAGTTAAAAACTTATAGCAACACTAGTCTATGTTACTGGTCGGACATCTTAGTGTGTGGGCTTGATACTGTGAAAGCCACGGCTTTGAGTACAGATACTTTAGCACTCCTATACTCCAGGTGAAAGTGCGGACTGCAGACGCTGAAGATCAGAGTCAAAAGTGTAGTGCTGGAAAAGCACAGCAGGTCAGGCAGCATCCAAGGAGCATAAGCCCTTCATCAGGAATGCTGGAATTCAGCTGCTGTTGAAAGGAATCAGAATTTCAACCAACCTGCAAAAAGCAAGAATCTTAAAATTGGCTGCTCAATTGTCAATGACAGTACTATTGGTAGCAACCACAACATCTTCATATCTGCTTCTCACAAACAAACCAGAGGCTATGTTTATTACTTATAAGTTCTATTAACTTGAATGTAACTATTATTGCTAATCATTGTGTCTGTGTGGGGTATTATTTTCTCATGTTTGGTAATTAAACGAAAAATGAATAAATCCATTATTTTGTTATTTTAAGAGAGACTTGTTAAATTGTTCTTTTCAAAGCATCTGCTCATTTGGGTTTGGGAAGTAGATGCCTACACGGAAAAAGTTCCTTTTAAATTAACATTGTTGTAAATAACCAAGGATATAGGTGAATATTCAAGGGGAGTCAGTCTACCAATCTTTAGATGGGAGCTCAATAATTTGGGGCATACAATCTGGAACCTTAATAAATTACGGAAACTCATCCAGGGTCAGATCACAAGAATACAAGAGAAAATGAAATTGTGGCATTATGAACGAAGTAGTTTGTGCAGTTGCATTGAAGTACTCAATTTGAATATAAGAAATATCAGCTGCTGAAGAAAAAATATTGACATAAAGAAATTGATATAAACTCACCAGAAAATCTCTGGAAAACAGCAACACTCCCTCAGCCTTTCCTGAAAGTTCAAGCTCAGATTTATATTAATACCATCGCTGAGACACTGCAAGCTAAATATGAATTATGCAATCTGTGCAAATGCAGTGCATCTAATTTTCCAGGATTCAGTGAAGATGTCATTTAATTGCAGAGATGATATTTTTTCTTCCACTCCCCCTCTATTCTGTTTGGGGCTTAATTGAAGAAAAAAGAAATTAATTTATTTTATTAATAATGTGACACCCTTTACATTGAAAATATCCATCATAATGTCATCTACAAACTAACAGATGTTGCAAATACTTGCAGTGAGCTTTCAAAGAGAATGGTTGCCCCACCTACTAAATAAATAATAGGCATGCTTCATGTAAAGGTGAGTGACAAGTGCAAAATTATCAGGGAGGGCTGCTTCATTCAGAACATGTACTCAGCACATTGGCTGCTGGATACACGTTCTATTGGATGCATTGCAACAACACACTTTGGTTACTTTCTCAGCACCTTACTCTCTGTATACTCTATACCGTAAAAGAGCTGTATATTATGATTTGGAATCCACCTCAGTTTTCAATTTAATTTAGATTTTTCATTTTCAGAAAGCAATAAAGCTTGCTGTGACACTCGATAGTTAAAGGTTTCATGCCATTGCCTGTGAACTGGCAGAAAACTGGCACACAATGTAACTTCAATTGTAAAAATTGTGACATATTACTTTCCTGTTATCCTTAGGAGTTTAGTGTTTGTGGAGAAAAGGTGCTAAACATAATGCCTCTGTTCTGGACCAGGCCAGACCCCTTCGAAACATTTCAAGAAAGTGGCTCAGACCCGAACTTTGCTAGTTGTTTTAAGCAGGTGTAACATGGATATTCCAGGAGGGCTGCAGTTAGTCGAACGACTTAGTTTAAACAAAACAGAATTTATTTACAAGATTACTGAATGAAACAAAATCAAAAGAGAACAGAATATAGAATAACTTAATCTGAAAACCCAACAGATTATCCCAACTTAATGATGCTGTTCCAAATACTTGCAACAATCCCCATAAACACCCCTTGGCACTAAAAGGTAAAATCAAACAGAGGGTCTTACGGGACAGAAGTCAGAAAGAGAGAGCACCAGCTTGGACCTATTTCTTTTGGTCCTGCAGCTACAAAAACACTACTGTGCTAAAACCAAACCAGAGAAAAGCTGAGTTGGGAACAGTGGCCACTCCCCTTTCACTGTACTAAGGTGAATTTTTTAAAACTTGAAAGCCATTTTTCCGAGGCAGTATCTGTTGGCTATAATCAAACTGGCCCTAAATCCCAACCAACCTTAGACTTTTCAGAGTCTGTGACTTTTATGATCTCACTGAGAAAAAAAAAACAAGGACACCAAGATTCCTGAAGAAGGGCTTATGCCTGAAACATCGATTCTCCTGCTCCTCAGTTGCTGCCTGGCCTGCTGTGTTTTTCCAGCACCACATTTTTCAACTCTGGTCTCCAGCATCTGCAGTCCTCACTTTCTACAAGGACACAATAACCTTATTAAAGGAACAGCATCGTCACACCTTTTATGCCGCTATCATATTATTGCAACCCCAGTCCCATATCCACTTCAAACTTTCCATTGCATTGGGCAGAAAGTTAAATGGGTCTGACCAACATGGGTTATGGTGAGGTTCTGACAAAATTGGTCAAGAATTCTGGCAAGGCCCACCTTTACAGTCAGAGAATCATGCTTCTCCTTTATGTTTGTCACAAGCAGCGTGTTGAATGTCTTACTAGGCAATGGCAAGTTGCCAAAGTGAGATTAAAATTTGTTAAACACCTTCTTCATGGCCCATCTTGCCTCATTAATATTCAGCTTTCTATCCAAACAAGCTTGCCAAGTAAGCTGTGTTTTGAAACCTCAAAATGAAAACCAAAGCAGGAACTGGCAAATTCATCTCACCACTTGCTCCAAAAGATCTTGATGTTGGACACCGGGCACCAAAATCACAGGGCACGCTCCATTGGCAGTGGCCATATGTATCCAAAGTCCACAGGTATTGCCATCTGACAAATACCAGCCTCTAAGAACCCTCAAGGTACATCACTGATCCACTTCCAGGATACTTCCACACTTCAACGCTGCACCTACTGATAAATTGCTGAAGCAAGGACAATGTGCACTGAAGGACACAACCCAGCTCATGGACTGGACCAGATTGCGGCTCCAGGATCTTTGCTTTTATTGCTCACATCATCCTTGGTTTGTACTGCCTTGACTTTTTCTGTTTTGCCCCTATAGCCAGAGATACCAGGATCATATAGGAAGTCAAGGCCGACCTCTGATTCCAGTCCAAGGACTTGCAAATAGTCAGTCAGCCATGCAGGGTAGTCAGATTCAATACATTCTGCATATAAGATCAAGAGCTGAATGTTGGGCAGCTAATCACCAACCTTGACATTTTCTGCCCTAATGGGGGCTGTTTTCCTCCTGGAATGAGAGACAGGCAGGTACTAATGGTGATGGAAGTGAGTAGCACAGCTGTTACTGTTGATGCAGGTGGGGAAGTGGCCCAGCAAGTGAGTAAGCAGCATGAATTATGTGAGTGCATCAATGTGTGGATGCAGACTAGAGGTGACTTTAGTGGAGACCATGGTACAACAGTTTTGTAAGGAATGAGAAGAGCTGAACCGAATGGCCAATATAAGGAGATTGTTGGCAGATATTATGAATAGCCTTTAGGAATAACCATCAGACAATGAAATAGACACAAATGATGCAACATTTGGGAATACTTTGAGGCTGAAAATGAAATGTGACCAGGTAGGACAAAGCAGTCAGGGAGAACTGAGTAAAACGTAATAAAGAAAAGATGAGGTACATGCATTATTTATAATAACAGGTAAATGACATACATCTAGGCTGGATTGTCAATCCAAAAAAAGTTAGTGCTTGATATGGTGCTGTGAAATAAAGTAAATCATTATCGGGCCCGAAAACCTGATTGATAATCCACCCCTGAAACAGACTATAACGCAAGAGAATCAGGCAGAGTCCTGTTCAGTAGGCAGTAGAAAAGGACTGAACAAAGACTTGGCAGAATCTTCAATCATGATGACAAGTTGCATGTCAGGCATGGAAACAAACGTCTCTGCTTCTCAGGGCTTCTTTCACTGGATATCGGTTCTCAGTTATCACGTATACAAGCACTGGGTAAATCTTGCATTGAAATGAGCAGGATACCCCATCTTTACACCACAGGGCATAAAGTCCTGCCATCCTATTGAAACGGTAGCTGGATAAACAGTCACTCAGTCTCTAGGTCTCCTGCAGCTAAGCATTCTCTCCCCTCCACCCTTGCCTGGTCACTATCTCCTTTGGTCATACAGAGTTCTACCCTTGGGCAACATGTGCTGTATACTCCAGTCTCCCTCCCTTGGTCATCCTCCGAGCCCCGAGCTTGCACTACAGCAACTCAGTCAATTATGGCATGACACACGTAAACAATTCTCAAAGAAGACAAAGCTGTGGCTCCACTCCAAATTCTGGTAAGTACATTACCTCCCCTGCTGCACAGATCCTGTATACTGTGAAGAAAAGAAAGGCACATGCTGTTCACTCACAGAGATATTAATCGGGATGGAGAGCTTAATTTTGACAAGCTGACCTTTCAATGAGCAAGCACAAGATGCAGATGTATGCAAAAGGATTTCCCAACACTTAGATTAGATTCCCTACAACATGGAAACAGGCCCTTCAGCCCAACAAGTTCACACCGACCCTCCAAAGAGTAACCCACCCAGACTCCCATCCTATATTTACCCGTGACTAATGCACCTAACACTATGGGCAATTTAGCATAGCTAATTCACCTGGCCTGTACATCTTTGTGGGAGGAAACCCATGCAGACATGGGGAGAATGTGCAAACTCCACACAGACAGTCATCCAAGACTAAGATCAAACCTGGGTCCCTGACGCTGTGAGGCAGCAGTGCTAACTACTGAGCCACCATGCCACTTACTGAAGGTTAATCACCTTTCATATTCCGAGAGTTTAATTGTAAACAGTCATCCCACCATCAGGGCCTAACTTTTGGCGTCTCTTGCCTTGTTTCTGCTCCAAGAAGCAACACAAAAGGCCATCCTCTGGCATCAAAATTGGAGGTATTTCTGCATATCAACTCTCCTGCCCGATCTGGACCTCCACTTGCACCTCCTCACTGTTGTCTGTATTCACTGTGCATTATACCCCATCTCAGAATATTATCAAAAACTTGACTTCCTGATTAATTACTTTATTGGACAATAATAACTCAAGTATTTTTCAAATTTAATTTGAAAATTTTTGAATATTACAAATTATTACAATTGCCAAGAAAGAAAGATGCCTTCCATTTTAATATCCATTTTACCATCTCACAGAATCCCCACAGCGTAGAAAGAGGTCATTCTGCCCATTGGGTCCACACCAACACTCCAAAGAGCATCCTACACAGAGCCAGCCCACCCCCACCCTATCCCTGCAACCCTGTACAGGTGGCACGGTGGCTCAGCAGCTAACACTGCTGCCTTACAGCGCCAGGGACCCAGGATCAATTCCCGCCTCGAGCAAAGGTCTGTGTGGAATTTGCACATTCTCCCTGAATCTGCGTTGGTTTCCTCCGGGTGCTCTGGTTTCCTCCCACAATCCAAAGATGTGCAGGTCAGGTCAATTGGCCAAGCTAAATTGCCCGTAGTGATAGGGGTAAATATAGGGTAGGGGAATGGGTCTGGGTGGGTTACTCTTCGAAGGGGCGGTGTGGACTTGTTGGGCCGAAGACCCTGTTTCCATCCTGCAGGTAATCTAATTCTCACAGTAATCCACCTAGCCAACATATCCCTGGACATTAATGGGCCATTTACCATGGCCAATCCACCTAATCTGCATATCTTCGGACTCTGAGAGGAAACCACAGTACCAGGAGGAAACTAAAGTAGACATGGGGAGAATATACAAACACTACACTGACAGTCATCCAAGGCTGTTATCAAACCCATGTCCCTTGCTCTGTGAGCCTGCAGTGCTATCCACTGAGCCACTCTGAACAAAATGGGCTGGATTTTATACACACTCGGCTTATCAAACCAAATGTTTAATGGGCCACTTTGTTGCAGTCCAGTGAAGAGGAGACCAATTAGAAGTATGATGGTTGCTCTGGACGCAATCCAGAGTCTGATCTGGAACATCAGGCAGCACAAGGGTTATGTCACAAGCAGGAAGTCGGTCATGGCTACAAATTTATAGGCTCCTGGCTCTCTGAAATTGTCTTTTATTTTATTTTCAATCTTTTTTGGCCTTCAACAAAGAAGAGTTAAATAAACATAGAGGCTGCTGCCTTCACTAGCAGAATCTGCCACCATGCTTAACCACGGTCCCGGAGACAGGCCATTTCTTGTGTCCTGGAGTTAGGGGCCAGGTGTAGTGTGTCAAAATTCGCAGATGTCATGAAGATGAGTGGTCAAGCAAAGTGTGCAGAGGACTTTGAAAGGCTGCAGAGGGCTATTCCGTATATACTTGTGTAAAAGTCAATCTCATGCAAAAGTCGACCGCTTATTTTTGGTCCACAAGGTTTGTATTTTACATATATCTTGGGCAAAAGTCAATCCCACTATATCACATTATAAACCTCTTACAAGGGAAACTGCATGTTCTCATTAATCCACATAAACAAAATTGCATTCATTCATTCATACTGGTAACTCTACTCATCGCTCTTTGTTTACTATATTGTGGCCCCTTTCATTAATAACTCTACTTAGCCCACTTGGGTTAATACAGCATGTTTTGATTCATTCATTCATCCAGACCGGTACTAAGTCTATCGGTACTGACCACACTTCGTTCTCAATGCATCCAAAAGTTAATATCGTTAAAAAATTAATCATTTTAATTGTGCCATTGTATCTGAATAAAAGTGAGATTGATTACCTACATATATCTTTAATTCTTTGACAAATTTGTTAATGTTGCTGAGGTTCATTACATACGAGAGTAAATGGGAGGGAAGTGGAAACATTTGGTGGGAAAGTTAAGACGTTTACACATTCAGAATTTAATATATGTTTCATTTTAAATGTGCCATTATACCAGGCCATGGTGACGTTGAACAGTGTGATTTTTCAGGATTTCAATGAATCTTTGACATGTTACATTTTCATACCAATACGTATTAATTTACTTTCAATAATTCATTCGTGTTTCTCTTGCTTTTATCCGGTAATTGCCTTTACCATAAGTCATTGTTTTTCTTCTTTACCTGGGATTAGTTGAACGATCAAATCGACTTCTGCTAATAATACAGTATTTCAAACTGCAGCATGAATTTCAGCCCCTCAAAACTAGTGCACGTGTAATAGTTGTTCCTATAAATTGAATATTTAAAAATAGTCTAAAAAATTTGACTTTTACACGAGTCTAGCAAGGATCTAGCAGATGGATTACAGTGTTAGTAAATGCGAGGTCAGCCATTTTGGTAGGAATAACACCAAAATGATCTATTATTGAGATGGTGAAAAAAGAGTTGTGAATCTGTGGAATTCCTTGCCCATTGAAGCAGTTGAGGCTCCCTCATTGAATGTTTTTAAGGCAAAGGTAGATAAATTTTTGAACAGTAATGGAATTAAGGGTTATGGTGAGTGGGCAGGTAAGTGGAGCTGACTCCACAAAATGATCAGCCATGATCTTATTGAATGGCGGAGTTGACTCAAGGTACCAGATGGCCTACTCCTGTTCCTAGTTCTTATGTTCTTAAGTACTGCTTTGTCATAGCTGCCATAAAACACTCTCAAACATTTTCTTGCCCAATATCCAAAATAGGCAGTGGTTAACAAAGAAAAGACAATTGCGTTGTTAATAAGTTCGGTAAGTCATTGATTAGTCATTTTTAAAAAGCTGCTAACTTCAGATGTTACCATCTGCTTACCTTTTGGAAACACACTTCATGATGTGTGTTGCCCATCCGACATTACCATCACATTCACATGGTTGGCTGGTGGGGTGGCTTGCCACCATCAAATCCAGCCCAATGGCAGACAAATGTCAAAGAAAGACATTGAAGTGAGGTCAGGAAAATAATTTAGCAGAATTTTGTCAAAAACATGCAAGCACATATCAAATCGAAATCAGAATGTCATCAACACGGATAACATTCAATGGTACACACGAGCAGTCACTATGAGGATAGCAACAGCTTTAGGGACTTATAGACCTTATATTATAGTTATAAGAAGTTTTAATGCCATCTCACCCATGTAGAATGCAGTGCACCATTCCTCACGAAACTCTAGTGTGTATCCTTCAATAGAAAATACAACCTGAAAAGGTGAGAACAGTCAAGTCCACTCCAAACTATTTTCCACCCTGTTATTGAATTAAAGTGATTCTGCTGATGTAATGATGTAATTACTTTTCTCTCATCCTTGGGGATCAGATAGATCTGTTAACAAAAGCTTCTTTGCTTAGCTGCCATTGTGTTTTAGCAGTCGCAACCCCTAATGAGCATTGGTTCCCAATACAAAGTTGGCCACAAATTGCTTCTGGTCACTGTGGGAAAATTGATAGTGATTTTCAGCAGTCACTTAAATGTTTCGCAAATGAAAAAGAGCAGATGCACATCTGTGAGTACTTTGCATACCTTCACAATTGGTGTTTGCCAAATTCAATTTTCAAGTCGGTGCTCTGGCTGCTGAAGTAAGCAGGAGAGTTTACGATCTCTTAGCCATTTAGATTTTCAAATAAGTGGTCTGTGGACATGCTCAGTTGTGCCATGTGTTCAGTGATGCAAAGCCATGCTTAAAGCGGACATTACAAATTTCTCCAAAACCCTGCAAACCTCAGGGCAATTATGTAATTTTGGAGCTAGAAGACATCTTCCGAACCCTGACCAAACAGACTCAGCTTATTCATTTTCAAAAGCAGGTAAGCAGTAATGGAACATCCAGTTCCCAACCTTACTGCAGAAACCCAAGGTGCAGAGTAATTGAGGTGTTTTCATGCACAGTTCGCAACAAAATTAATAAGTAAGTAGAGCACATAATTAAGAAGGCAATTGGAATGATATCCTTTAATACAAGAGGAATTGAACATAAAATAAAGGATATTATATGTGATATAGGGTGCGAGATTTATATATATTTTACTTTCATTTATTTTTGAGCCTAGATTTTTAAAATTTTCAACAAGTGGCATATGGGATTGTCTGTGTAACTGGATGGATTTAATGATTAACTTACGTTTTTGTGATAGTGATTTCTGTTAGAGCATTTTGGGAAAGTTAGTCTCAAAGAACTAATAGGTTTTTCTTTACATTGGTGGGATTGAGAGAGTTTACAAGTAAATAAAGCAAACAGTACAGGGCATTAGGCTTTTTGATAGATGCTTCAACACTTTTTTAAGCTTAGGGGAAGCATCCATGTCTTGAAGAGAAATCTTTCAGATTTAGTCTCAGGTTGGAGCAGTTCTGCAGGATTCTTATCTAAAGATGGATATGTAAAGCAATTTCTCCTGGGAAAGGGAGAAGATGGTTTAGATTTGCTATAAAATGGATTACGCCAGAGTCAGGAGTTTAGTAATAGTTCCAAATCAGAAAGGTTTGGGTAAAACCCTAAAGGGGTTGTTTTAAGACAATAAAGATTAAATTCACATGGTTGAAAGCTCCAGGAAGAAACTATCAGATTTTTCAGACCAAAGCTCACAGTTAAAGCCTAGAGAGGTGATTGATAAAATAACTCCACATAGGCCAGCAACCCTCACCAAGTCACCTTTTATTTATATGTGGAGAGTCCCTGATCCAACTCCCTCAAAGCCAGCTGTTAGAGTGAACAGGATGTCTGACACACCTGTTTATATCTGTTAGCTTGGGCTCCTTGATTGGACCAGGTTAACAAACCCAATCAGGGAACTCATATTCTATGAGGTCCACCTGGCTGACCTCATTAAAATCACTACAATAGAGACGGTGACTCTCTCTAGTGCGAGAAGTGTGAAGACATGTTTTTGGATCTGTAGAGGAATGCTTTTTGGGATTAATGGGATTATACTTTTACTGCATGTTTTGAAATCTTTATCTATACATTATATGTAAGTAGTTTGATTTATTATTAAACCTAATTCTGAAAGGTAGTGTGTTTAAATTGCTGCAGTGTGTTTTATAGATGGTACATATTGTAGCCTCTGTGGGGAGTTAAAAGGTGTTGTGTTCCCATGCCAACACTCCTGTCTTAGGTCTATTGCAGTGCTCCAGTGATGCTCAATGCAAACTGGAAGAATAACACCTCACTTTGTGGTTGGGTACCTTAGCCTTCAGGATGCAACATTGACTTTACCAATTTTACAGCATGAACATTCCCTTTCTTGTCCCCAGGTGCTCTCATGAAATAGGTTGCTTTTGATATGGGCCAAGCCATTTTTAACTACTTATAGTCCCCATTATCTCCCAACCAACTGCTCTTCTACCCTGGCCTACTATTTATGATCCCTGCCCACTTTTTTCTCTGTATCACTCTGGGCTTTATCTCCACCTATATGCTCTCTCACTTTTCCTCCCACTTCCCCATCATCAGCTTAAATAACCACAGTTCCTATCCACTTCTAGTTGTGAAGAATGGTAACAGGGTTCAAAACTTTAACTCTGTTTTCTCTGCCCTGCTGCTGCCACATCTGTTGAGTTTCTCTAAAAAATTCTGTTTCTGTTTTCATAAAATTAGATTATCCAACACTTATCATTGGAATAGTCAAAACCTGAAATTGGGATGCCATTGGATAGTATTCAGTTGGGACTGAAAAGATTTGAATGAGATGAGAGACATAACCTGAAACAAAAGGTTAAGAATATTAAGAAAAGTTGAAATGGTAAGGGAGGAAGAATGGAATAAGATAAAAAGTGATGAAAAGAAATGCAGAGAGAAATGGAAAGGAAGATGGAATTTAAAAAGCATGACTTCCCACGTGTCCAAGTTAAAGAACATAAGGTGGCCATGAAGCAGCTTAGAGCGAAAAGGGCTGGAAGAGGTACTCACCTTAGAGAACAGACAGAAGGGCATCAAAGTAACAAAGAAGAAAGACTGGATCCAAATGATGTAACAAGACTGGACACTGTTGGAAGTTAAATGGAAGACCAATTGCATTAGTAGGAATGTCCGATGAATCTTCAATAAAGGGAAATCAGGAAAGGAAGTAGTTGCAATAAAGGCAGCGATAGTGCAAAGCGAATGTGTTTCCTTACAATAAACTGAAAAGTTAGAGGTAACTCAGGGCAGTCATGAAAGTTAAGTTTTGAATTTTGATAAAGAAAATCAGACCCCTGGATGCTAAGTATTTTGTTTCCTCACATTTCAAATAAAGGAAGTAAATCAATAAAAATATCAAGAAACACAAGAGCAAATCAGTCCCTGCCACTAGCTAATGATACTGTTTGTCTTACAGAAGGACTCTGATGAAGAAAGTTTTAATTGGAGGACACATAGAGATTACAAACTAGTACATTATACTGGCTTGAATTAAGAAGTGTTCATAACAGATATTCCTATGAAATTGGATGTTAAGATACATGAATAGGTGTCAGGTAAATAATATCTTAGTATTCCTTAAGGTCTCAGTGTCACAGTGCCAGTCTTCATCAAATGATTCACTCTGTGTGATAGCAAGAAAGGGCTGAAAGTACTTGATGCTGCTAGGACTATTGGCCCTGACAATATTCCAGCAAGAATACTGAAACTCTGTGCCCCAGAATTAGCTACATCTCTGAAAAAGATGCTCCAATACTGGCACCTCCCTGACATTATAGAAAACTGCCCAGAAACTCTCAACTCTTGGTCTCACTATAGTCTTGATCAAAATACGGAGTTGAACTCAAGAGGTAAGTTAAACTTTACATTAAGGCAGAATGTGATTATGTATGACATCTAAGAGCATTAACAAATTTGAAGTCAATGAGATTTACTAACCACAGCTGGAGTCAAACCTAACAGAAATTAAGATGATTGTTGAATGCTAATCATTTCAGTTCCAGGACAATACTGCAGGAGTTTTTAAGATCCCAGATCCAACCAGCTTCAGCTTCTTCAACAAAGATGTTCTTTACAACATCAGGTCAGAAGTGGAGACGTTCACTGATTATTGCACAATGTCCAACATTATTCATGACTACTCAGATACTGGAGCAGTCCCTGACCACATACACCAAGACCTGGACATCATCCATGCGCAAAATGATAAGTAGCACTTATACCATATTTGCACTTCCAATTGACAGTGATCATAAGAACATCCTGGGCTTACCATTGACCATAACTTGAATTGGATGAGCTATATAAACAATATTGCTTCAGGAGTATGTTAGAGGTTGAGAATTCTGCAGCATCTCCGAATTCCACACAGAGCTATAATGTGTACCATCTGAAAATGCACTGCAGAAACCCACCACGTATTCCAAACCCATGACCTCAATTTGGATACAGAACTGGCTCAAAGGTAGAAGACGGAGGGTGTTGGTGGAGGGTTGTTTTTCAGACTGGAGGCCTGTGACCAGTGGAGTGCCACAAGGATCGGTGCTGGGTCCTCTATTTTTTTTCATTTACGTAAATGATTTGGATGCGAGCATAAGAGGTACAGTTAGTAAGTTTGCAGATGACACCAAAATTGGAGGTGTAGTGGACAGCTAAGAAGGTTGCTTCAGATTACAACAGGATCTTGATCAGATGGGCCAATGGGCTGAGAAGTGGCAGATGGAGTTTAATTCAGATAAATGCGAAGTGCTGCATTTTGGGAAAGCAAATCTTAGTAGGACTTATACACTTAATGGTAAGGTCCTAGAGAGTGTTGCTGAACAAAGGGACCTTGGAGTGCAGGTTCATAGCTCCTTGAAAGTGGAGTTGCAGGTAGATAGGATAGTGAAGGCGGCGTTTGGTATGCTTTCCTTTATTGGTCAGAGCATTGAGTACAGGAGTTGGGAGGTCATGTTGCAGCCGTACAGGACATTGATTAGGCCACTGCTGGTCTCCTTTCTATCGGAAAGATGTTGTGAAACTTGAAAGGGTTCAGAAAGGATATACAGGGATGTTGCCAGGGTTAGAGGATTTGAGCTATTGGGAAAAGCTGACCAGGCTGGGGCTGTTTTCCCTGGAGCATCAGAGGCTAAGGGGTGACCTTATAGAGGTTTACAAAATTATAAAGGGCATAGATAGGATAAACAGACAAGGTCTTTTCCCTGGGGTGGGGGAGTCCAGAACTAGAGGGCTAACTTGTGTTAGGTTTAGGACCTAAGGAGCAATGTTTTCATTCAGAGGGTGGTACATGTATGGAATGAGCTGCCAGAGGAAGTGGTGGAGGCTGGTACAATTGCAACATTTAAAAGATATTTGGATGGGAATATGAATAGGAAGTGTTTGGAGGGATATGGTCCGGGTGCTGGCAGGTGGGACTAGATTGGGTTGGGATATCTGGTCGGCATAGATGGGTTGGACCGAAGGGTCTGTGTCCATGCTGTACATCTCTATGACTAAATACAGAGGTGCAACCTGCAAGTTTCCAACCAAATCGCACACCATCCTGTTTTGGAACTAAAGCATAGTTTCTTCACTGTTGTCAAAATCCTGGAACCCCATCCCGAACTAGGGACTGGGAATAAATGATGGCCAACTAATACTACCCATGCTCCCCCGAGTGAATAGATAAGTATAGCAAAGTTAGGACTTATGAAATAAAATGGACAGTTAGAATATTGATGCAAAATTTGCTGAGCAACAGGAAACAAAGAATCACTTTTTTTTGTTTAAACTGGAGGCTATCGTTTAATGGAGTTCCCAGGGTCAATGATGGAAACCCTGTTCTTTCCTGAAATGAATATAAATGACATGGCACTTGATGTTCAGGGTAGCATTTTAGTATTTGCAGTGATACAAAATGTGGCAATATGATAAGCTGTTAAAAGTCTAGTGCAGAATTCCAAGTAGTCAGTGAGTGGTTAGGACTTGGAATGTATTTTCTGGAGAGTGTTATGGAGGTAAGTTCAATTAAAACATTCAACAGGGATTTTGTTTATTACCTGAGAAAGAAGAATGTACAGAGTTTTGGTGAGAAGGTAAGGGGGTGGCACAGGATAAATGTTTCCTTCAGAGGGCCAGCACAGGCAAAGAGCAGCAAATAGCTTCCTTCTGTACTAAAATCATTCTGTGATTGGGCATATCACCAAAATGATTTAGAGAGGGAAGTTTAGAGCAATGGACCAAGATAGCTGAAAGCATGGCCACCAAGGTTGGTGTAATAAAAGATGGGGAAACACAAAAGGCCAGAATTAGAGGAGCACAGATATCTCTGGGCTGTATGACTAAAGAAGACAACTGAAACAGATAAACGTGATGCTATTGAGGAACTTGCAACAAGTATGTCAATTATAAAATCAAAGCATTTCTTAACTGGGAGCAAGCATAGGTCCTCCTGCATGTATGTGCTTAGCATGAGTACAAACAAAACATATATTTCAAAAACAAGGCACAGAAAGAAGAAGAAACACTCACTCTAAATTGAGTTACCAACTATGCCACTTACTCTTTACATACAGGCAGTCTTGGGGTTGCAAACAGGTTTCATTCCTGAGTCCATCCGCAAGCCAATTTGGTTGTAAGTTCAAAAACAATGCAGGAAAATAAAAAGCAGCCATTCATAATTACAGGAAATGTTTGCAAATTCACCCATTACAGAACCACGTTCATAAGTATGAGCATTTATAAGTCGGACATCCGTAAATTGTGAAATTTCTGAACTTTAAGGGATAGATTGCACATGGTATCTGTATTTGCTGAGACACCAAACACAAGAATCATGCAGTTAGAGCAAGGAACAAGGGCAGAGAGTAAAGACATGTTATCTGAAGAATTAATTTCAAATATCATTGACTGGATATATATCTTGGAACTTTCAGAAGAACATTTTGCAAAGGACACTTGCTGCAGCAGAAAGAAAATGCTGTATTTGCATATAACTCAAGCTGCTCAACTGTAGTAGCAAACTCTACATTGTTTATTTTGTATCAATGTTGTCATCGCTCCTTTATTCCCTGAGCTTGAATTTTTCTGACTAGCTTATTGGCAGAAGGATTCAGAAGGAAATGTTCCATATCAGTATAGCAATGCCCTCTGTATGCACAGTTGTAGACTCCCTGAAAATATTTTAAGAAGGTAGCCTAGATCATAACATTTCCTTATTTTAAAGGCAAATGTAAAGTGCTGTCTTCCAGATGCAATTTGACTGGTCAAACTACTCAAAGTTAAGCAAAACACAACTCATTCAAACACTACAGCTAAAATACAACCAAAGAAAGGAGAATTTAGAATAACGTAACTTAACAGAACAATGGATACAGTAACTATTGTTATGGACCAGGCCTGACCCCTTAAAACATTTTAAGAAGGCAGTCCTGACCCTAACTTTGTAAGCTATTTTAAGGAAGTATAAAGTGGGTATTCCAGGAGAGAATCAGCTGGTCAAACTACTTAGTTTTAAACAAAACAGAATTTATTTACCAGAATACTGAATGAAGCACAAAGAACAGAAAACAGAATACCTAATACCTTATCCTATCTGAAAAAAACAACAAACTATCCCAACTAATGATGCTGTTCCAAATACTTGCAACAATCTCCATAAACGCCCCTTGGCACAAAAGGAAAAATCAAACACAAGTTTGTACACAGTCATAGAGTCATAGAGATGTACAGCACAGAAACAGACCATTCAGCCCAACTCGTCTATGCTGACCAGATATCCCAACCCAATCTAGTCCCACCTGCCAGCACCCAAACTCTCCAAACTCTTCCTATTTGTTTCCCGATTCAGCTGCCTTTTAAATGTTGTAATTGTACTAACCTCCACCACTTCCTCTGGCAGCCCATTCCACATATGCACCACCCTCTGCGTGAAAACGTTGCCCCTTAGGTCGTTTTTATATTTCCCCTCTCACCCTAAACCTATGCCCTCTAGTTCTGGACTCCCCCAACCCAGGGAAAAGACCTTGTCTATTTACTCTATCCTTGCCCCTCATGATTTTAGGAAGGAGATCAGAATTGCACAGGAAAGAAGTCACGGAGAGAGTACCAGCCTAGGCCTGCTTCTGGGTCCAGCAGCTTTTCCACATTACTGCTAAAAATTTCCAAACCAGAGAAAAGCTGAGCTGAGAGAATTGGCGACTCCCCTTTCACTGTAGAAGTGTTTTTTTTTTAACTTTACACCCTTCTGCATGAGGCTGTATCTGTTAGCTATTATCAAAATGGCCCTAAAACCCTTCAACCTCTAGACTCTTTGGGGTCTGTCATTTACAACCTCTCTGAAGAAAAAACAAGGACTGCTTAACCTTCTTAAAGGAGCAGCTTCATGACACTGTTACTAATTAACTGTTCCAGTATAGGAAGAGAATTCCCAGCATTTGGCTGTAATCCAGAGAGGGAAATTCAGCTTTCACTTCAAGCCCACAATAGCAACTGCTGAAGGCTAACTAAAAATCTTTGATTTGTGAGAGCTTGACTACACCCACTCAGGCTGCTTCTATTGTTCCAACCTTTTTAAAAAAAGGTCTCAGAAGTTGTTTATCTTCTCATAGACTGCTCTTCCCCTATCCCCAATCTTTATCTGACAGAAACCAGGACAAAACACACTTCTTAAAGCCACAACACAGTTTGAGGATTTGAGCAATAGGGAGAGGCTGACTAGTTTGGGGCTGTTTTCACTGGAGCATCGGAGGCTGAGGGATAACCTGACAGAGGTTTATAAAATCATGAGAGGTATGGATAGGATATACAGACAATGTCTTTTCCCTGGGGTGAAGGAGTCCAGAACTGGAGGGCATAGGTTTAGGGTGAGAGGGGTAAGATATAAAAGAGACCTAAGAGGCAAACTTTTCATGCAGAGGGTGGTACGTGTATGGAATGAGCTGCCAGAGGAAGTAGTGGAGGCTAGTAGAGTTGCAACATTTAAAAGGCAATTGGATGAGTATATAAATAGGAAGGGTTTGGAGGGATATGGGCTGGTGCTGGCAAATGGGACTAGATTTGGTTGGGATATCTGGTCAGCATGAACAGGTTGGACCAAAGCATCTGTTTCTGTGCTGTACGTCTCTATGGCTCTCTGACTCTATATGCATTTGGCATGATCACACCTGCAATTCACTTGGGCTGCGAGGATGCCAGATTGGACCCACAATTACACCTGTATTCAGCCATATGTAGTGAGATTTTGTGGCAGAAATATTTCCCTTCTGTTAATTGCCTGCTGCCATTTTTAACCTTTCTTTTAGTGAGAAAAAACACCCATGCTCCCTGAGCCATATGAACAATGTTTTATTTTGTGTTTTATGGAATAGCACAATTCAAGATGCAATATATTCTCACTGTCAATCACCATGCATTCACCAGGATTTGAATAAAGTAGAGGCAACTGAGATTTTCCAGCGTAATTGTTCAAGGAAGTGAATTTTGGTATATAATTACGGTGTCATTAAAAAAATTATTAAATGACTATAAAAAGAGCTTGTGTAGGCAGAGACTTGCTGTGCTTTCTGGTTCTAATTTTAACACCTACGTATTATACAGAGTGTTTGGATGTAATCAACACAAACCTAATTACCTTAGGTCATCATAACCACATCTGACTGTAATTTAGCCTCTGTTTTATGACTCTTATAACTAATAGCATTTTACACCAGTTGGTATGCTGTAACACTTTGTGTAATTGTCTCATACTTGGCCATGGAAGTGCAGCATACAGATCATAATTCAATGGAATAAGATTCTATGACATAAACTTAGGTTATCAGCTTAAATGAACTTAAGCCTGTTGAATAAAGATTACTTCTTTGCATCTACAATCACAAAGAATGACAGTCTCCAGGAAAGAAGCAGGCAAATTTAGCTGGGTTCATCTCAACAACACCTTATAGAGTTCCTACTCGGTCAAGTAGTAAATTTCCATTTGAATGTCTGATAGTTATAGATGTTTGCTTTTTACTCGCTCCATAAGTGGAAATATTTTTTCACATCCAACTTATTAAACACCTTCTAATTTTAGCGTCCTTTGCAATATCCCTCATCAGCCATTTCTTTTTGAGAGACAGTATCCGACATCTTTTCCATCTTTTCTGATAATTACCTCCTCTAAGTACATCCTCTCATTTTTATTATCTGAAGAAAGGGACTAATTATGTTCTTCTAAAGAGAGCCAACATGGACATGGTGACCTAAACAGTTTCTGCTTATGCTGTTATTTCTCTATGACTCTGTTTGAAATGTTGGTCAGCATTGTAATGCAAAGACAGATGCATTTGAACACAAACACCAATGGCTCACAATATACAATAGGCTCAACCCATTGAAGTCAGGACACATTAAGTGTCTACAGGACTCTCAGATTCATTCAAAATCTTTGCCTCAGGGAACCTCCCCATAACGTAACTGGATTGCTTGCACTTCCTCGTTAAATTTCAAATAAAAGGTCATTGATTGAAAAGTTAACATTTTTATTAAACATGGTTTGGGCCCCAGCTACAGTATACATACAGTATGTTGAATTCTGGGCACTACCATGGGAGGAAGGACACCTTTATTGGTTCGGTGTCAGAGAAGAGGCAACTTAGCTCTGCAGAAAAGCAAGAGGAGCTGGGATTGTTCTCTTTGCAGTTGAGGTAGTTAAATTGAGATTCAATAAAGCTGCTCAACATCATGGTCAGTTTTGATGGAGTAAATAGGGAGAAAATATTTCTTGTAGGAGAATGGTCAGTAACAAAATGACAAAGATTTAAGGTTATTGTAAAAATAGCCAAAGACATATTGATGAGAAATTATTTCAGTGTTTTATCTGTTATGATCAAGAATGCACAGCCTGGGTGGGTGGTGGGAGAAGATTCAAATCATAACTTTTAAAAGATAATTAGATAAATACTTGAAAGTAATGTTATGGGAAAGATCAGTGGAGTGGGACCAATTGGATAATGTTTTCAAAGTACCAGCACAAGCATGATGAGCCAAATGTTTTCCTTTTGTATTATATTTTTCTGTCAGAGGTAACTGAGCTACTTCTCAGCCTACCTTTCCATCAACTAAAACAGTGTCAATAATATCGCATTTCTCAACTCTACAAAATGCAGATGACAAATTATGCGAATAGCCATTTGTGCATTCCCAAGACTTCTGTGGCATAATTAAAAGACGATTATTCCATCAGCAAGCAAATGGCAGGCGAAATCCACCTGATCAGTCTTAAGTCAGGAATGAAGTGATCATTTTGAGGAAAAGATCACACTATTTGCTGAAGAACTGACGATGAATTGCGAGCTCCTGTATGTGCTTTTATTCAGCCGGACTATGCAACTCCGAGACCACAACTGCAACTTTCTTGAAGTGCGAGAAATCGTGTTTGGAGTCTTCTTGCTTTGAATGCTGAGGTTTCTTTGGTCTCAGAGACATGTCTGCAGTTATCTGTTACATGTTGTATGGTGGCACATGGTGTACACTAGAATGGTACTGAAAGGGTTAATGTTGGGGATTACATTAAGCTCCACCCAGTCTGATGAAGTCACACTAGCTTGGGTAGGGAAAGGACTGAACATCTTAGGATCTTATCGAGCCTCAGTAACAGTTTCTAAAAAACTAATGTAACTTATACCTGATTACTAGCATGAATCATGTTCAGATAAGAACCTCTTCTTATTAATACTCAGTTAATCATCTACCACTATAAACGAAATAAACCCTTAGACCCAGACAAATGAAAGAGGTAATAGTGGAAGCATGCTATTACCCACAAGTCACACAGTACATGGCTGGTGCTGATATGAATGGTAACTGGTTATTGTAGCAGCTGCATGCCATTGAAGACCATATCCTTCAAATGTCCACTGACATCCCTGACTGCAGACAATGTAGGCCTTTAAATCCCTCTTCGCAGATACCCGTAGCCAGTGTTATCTTGCCATGTATATACCAAGGCAACTTGAGAGGTGCTGGTAGCAGAAGCTTTTACCCATCCACCTCCCCTACCTCTACTTGTCCTGGATCACAAGTGCTCTTGGAAAGTGATGGAGATTGTAAATGTATGATTTATGAAGGAGGCCTGTGCTGCCACCAGCAGGGCCATGCATGTGATGCAGTAGACTGCAAGCATTATTATAGAGGGTACCACAAATCTTCAACAGATTTGTTGTTGATTTTACTCTGTGAAACTAGGCCTAGATTTAATGTACAGTAATGGATCAATGCATTAGCTGAAGAAGCAATAGCAACTTCTCTCACACAATTCCTAAGTTCCCCAACTTAACTAAAAACACATCAGACATATACCTGGCTAGACATATACCTGGCTAACACTAAGTTTCCTTGGTCCCTAACAACGCATGGCCCACCTTGCTCAATAATCAAAGGTCGACAGCCTTTTCAGTGCCAGGAGCACCACTGGGAGTGGTGGCTAGTGCTGGTACTGCAAAATTCACTGGGAGATGAAACTTCAGAATGCAAGGAAGTGAGGGAGCTTCACTGATCCCAGTAGGTTTTAGTTTAAAGGGGAAGGGTAAGTTTCCATGGGCTATTATACTAGTAGCAACTCGCTGAGACCCTTAAGCCCTTAACTGGCCTTGAGGCAAGAAAGTCAACATTAATTTTTCTATCTCAAATGGAACTTTGGAGAATCGAGCTCTACATCCTGTACCTCTGTACCATATTAAATTTTCTACACTCCCACCTTGCTCTTGGAGATGCATTAAATTTTGGCCTAAGCACATCATAGAGGTAGACAGCACAGATACAGACCCTTCGGTCCAATTCATTCATGCCAAACAGGTATCCTAAATCAATTGAGTCCCATTTGCCAGTATTTAGTCCATATCCCTCTAAACCCTTCATATTCATATACCTATTCAGATGCATTTTAAATGCTATAAATTTACCAGCCTCCACCATTTCCTCAGGCAGTTCATTCCATACATGCACCACTCTCTGAGAGAAAACTTTTTCCACAAATATTACCATTGATGTTAGATATATCAAGAATCCAGCTGCCAGAATGATGCAACTTCAGAAGTTATACTTGTATTTAAACCATTGACTATTAAGACAGAGGGATTGATGGGAGGAAGCCTCGAAGACTTTCAGATATCTATCAAGAAGGCAGCAGAGTAGAACTCCTGAGCTGGAGCTCATCTACTCCATCCATTTATTTTCTTTATTTCTTTCTTTTTATATCCCAACCTCCAGCAGCATCGCCAATGTCCAGGATAAAAGCCAGCGCAGACTCCTGGCCTCAGCATGAACAAGGACCTGGGAGGACTTCAACTCCTAGCCTCAGCGAAGGCTCCAACTCCCAGCCTCAGAGAGGACTCAACCCCCGGCCTCAGCGAGGGCTCCAACCCTGGCCTCAGCGAGGGCTCCAACCCTGGCCTCAGCGAGGGCTCCAACTCCCGGCCTCAGCGAAGCTCCAGCAGCCGGCCTCAGTGAAGGTTTCAGCTCCTGGCCTCAGTGAGGACTCCCTCACAGCACTCCCGGCATTGAAGTGAAGGCTGGCACAGTCTGGGTTGAAAGGACTGTTATTCTGAACGTTTACTTCTCTAAATTTTTAACTCATTGCTGGAATTTTTACCTTGGCACCCAAGATAGCACCATAACTGACAATTTATAAACTTTTCAGTGTACTCATGTGAGTACATGTGACAATAAGCTAATTCTAACATGTACACTCATATAATAGCACAAATTCATGCCCATTCACCTCCATGGCAAGCCCTCTTTTTAATCCTATAATAATATATCATAAGTACTTCAACATCCTTTTTCCCTCCAACCTTAATTATAATTTAACTTACATTTGACCCTTCAATTAGATTCTTTGATTATTGAAAGGATACCTGTAAAGACTTTTCTCCTTCACCAGCTTCCATTCTGTGGGATCCAATTACAAGTGGCTTTCAAGTGAATTTGGAGACTGTATTTAGTTATTTAGAATATGCGTGGTTTAAAAATTTCAGATAGACTTCCTTGAAGGATAGTATTCCTTGAAAGCCTCATCACCATCAAGTTTTCCTTAACTCCAGTCTAGATAGCAAAGTATTGTCCCAATAATCACATATTAATATGACAAAAACAATGCAAGAAGTCATCTAAATTCAAGATAATACATAATTAAAGTTTTCATGGCTTTTAGACGAGATTTGTTATGAACGAGACCAGATCTCCTCAAAATAGTTCAAGAAGGTAGCCCAGACCATAACTTTTCTGGTTGTTTTATGCAGGTGTATAGTGGATATTTCAGGCCCAAGTATTCGGTTTTAAACAAAACAGAACTTACAGACTACTGAATGAAACACGAACAAAAGAGAACCAAATTTAGGATAACTTAATCTATTTGAAAACCCAATCAACTCTATCACATCTTAATGATGCTGTTCCAAATACCTGCAACATCCCCATAAACACCTCCTTGGCAAAAACGAAGATAAAATCAAACACAGGTTTTAATAGGAGACGTGTTAGAGAGAGAGAGAGAATCAATATGGGGCTCTTTCTTTGGGTGTAACAGCTTCTCTGGATTCCCAGCCAAAACCTGACCAGCAACTCCAAATAGATTGCTTGCTAAAACCAAACAAAAACCCTGAACTGGTAGAATTGGCCATTCCCCTTTCATTGTACATGAGTATTTTAAGAAAAAGCTTAAAGGCCTTTTCAAATAAGTATTTCTAGACATTTTGTAACCTCTGCCTTTACGAACCCATTTGAAAAACTAAGGACAACATAACCTTCTTAACGAAGCAGCAAAGTCACAGATTATTTTATGACAGTCTAAAAAAAACTGCCAAAATATTGCTTGGCACAAGAATCCCTATAGTGTGTATACAGGCCCTTTGGCCTAACAAGTTCACACTAACCCTCCGAAGAGTATCTACCCAAACCCATTCCCCAACCCTATTACTCTACATTTACCCTAACTAATGCACCTAACCTACACATCCCTGAATACTATGAGCAATTTAGCATGGCCAGTTCACCTAACCTGCACATCTTTGGATTGTGGGAGGAAGCTTGAGCACTTGGAGGAAGCCCATGCAAACATGGGGAGAATGTGCAAACTCCACACAGACACCTGAGGCTAAAAGTTACTTTCAGCATTTGAGCAACAACTTTAACAACCTAAAGATTTTGAAACTGATAGCGCAATGCATTACTGAGCAAGATGAAAAAATACTGTGAGGATAGCATCCAGAAGAGTTCTACGGAAAGCTACTCTACTGCTTTATTGAGTCATCAAAGAATAATACTGTGATGGACAGATTCTTCATCAACAATATGTGTGATTGGAAGAACAAAATCATTATTTACTACTTCATTTAAAATGTTTGAGAAATAGGCTAATTAGAAACCTTAGCCAGAAAATAAATTGCGTGCTTGATTTTGATTGCACAAAACGCTTGCTTTAGAACACCTCCAAAAACAATGTGCAAAGCTGTTTTCTTCTGTGTACACACCCTTCTAGTCATGGTGTTAGACAACAGTCAGAACAGGAAACCTTGCTGATCTCCTTCTCTAATACAGAGTCCAGTTTGGACATCCCAAAAGTTGGCATGAGGGGAGATGGACAAGCTTGGCAATCCAACGATGTGCAGGTTAGGTGAATTGGCCATGCTAAATTATCCATAGTGTTCAGGGATGTGTAGGTTAGGTACATTAGTCAGGGGTAAATAAAGAGGAATGGGTCTGGGTGGGTTACTCTTCAGACGGTCGGTGTGGACATAGAGTCACAGAGATGTACAGCATGGAAACAGACCCTTCGGTCCAACCCATCCGAGCCGACCAGATATCCCAACCCAATCTAGTCCCACCTGCCAGCACCCGGCCCATATCCCTCCAAACCCTTCCATATCACCAACCCATCCAAATGCCTCTTAAATGTTGCAATTGTACCAGCTTCCACCACATCCTCTGGCAGCTCATTCCATACACGTACCACCCTCTGCGTGAAAACGTTGCCCCTTAGATCTCTTTTATATCTTTCCCCTCTCACCCTAAACCTATGCCCTC
>NC_057713.1:103717566-103755725 GCF_004010195.1 Chiloscyllium plagiosum | reverse complement strand
TTTTGTCCTTAATATATTTGTAAAAACCCCTTGGATTCTCCTTAATTCTATCTCATGCCAAAGCTATCTTATGTCCCCGTTTTGCCCTCCTGATTTCCCTCTTAAGTATACTCCTACTTTCTTTATACTCTTCCAAGGATTCACTCGATCTATCCTGTCTATACCTGACATATGCTTCCTTCTTTTTCTTAAACAAATCCTCAATTTCTTTAGTCCAGCATTCCCTATACCTACCAGCCTTCCCTTTCATCCTGACAGGAATATACTTTCTCTGGATTCTTGTTACATCATTTCTGAAGGCTTCCCATTTTGCAGCCGTGCCCTTACCTGCGAACATCTGCCTCCAATCAGCTTTCAAAAGTTCTTGCCTAATAATGTTGGGCCAAAGGGCCTGTTTCCATACTGTAGGGATTTTATGATTCAATATACGCAGTCAACAAAGAAAATTCTCAATCATTAACAAAGCTAGTTTAAGTTCTAGTCTGATCTGCTTTCAACAGAATCCACACATGCTTTATACCAATTATCACTGAGGTGTTTAAGATTTTTAATGGCATTCATGACCAAGGCTTTGCATCTCGTGTCTGCACATTCTTCTACTGATCCCAAGTGAGTTATTTTATCAGAGCAAGATGCTTGTCTTTCAGATTCAAGGTCTACTGGGTTGATGATTTCTCGAGCAAGTCGAGCCATTTTTGAAATTTCTTTGATTTGAGGTGAAAGCTACTCTTGTTTGGTTCCCCATTTGTGTGGATGTTCACACTCTAATGAAAAAATAATTAGGAACTTTGCCAGATAGTTCACAAATCCAGCAATCATTGCATTACTTTTATATTTGTTGGTTCTGCATCTTTGCTCTAGCTATCACCTTTTGTTGTCAGTACATGACCTATATAGTTGACTTCAGGCAACTTTAAATGCAACTTTTACTTCTTGTCCTGTTCTTTTGTCTTCACATTTTTCCTTCTGTAATGACTGCCTTTTCTGCTTTCATTTGGCTATTTCAGGGTTACTGGATTAGTGGTGCTGGAAGAGCACAGCAGTTTAGGCAGCATCTGAGGACCAGTATTTCAGGGTTACCTCCTTCAGCTAGATAAAATAGCATGAAAACCAAACAGAAAGACTCTCGAACATTATAGCAGCTAAACGAGCTCATGCAATCTCAAGCCAAAGATTAATCAGATCAAAATAGTATGCTAACCGTGCATGATGTGTCAAATTATTCTTCAAAATATCACCTATATTTGGCAACACAGAACAGAGCACATCGCTTAAGCAACTAGTGTTTCAAAATTAAAACCAGAACACAGAAAACATATAAACAACAGAAAATTTATGCATCATGTCTAACATATTATTAAATCTTTTATTCCTCATGAAAAATTCAAGACACTCACAAAATTTTGCACAGTGCAAAATAAATAATTTGGAAGGTAAAATAAATAAACATGGTTCATTGCCAACTTTTGCCTATCACATTTTCAGTATTCAAGAATTGGCTTTCATTGAGTTATTCCTCAAATTCCATTTTTCTCACCTTTTTCAGAATTTTCTTCTCCTTTTTCTGGTTCATCTGCAGGATGAAAAAACAGAGAAATTGGGGCTTGTTCGGATGAGGTAGTTGATGATTGTTGATGCTGGTGCAACTGTATGGCTGAAGATGTTGTCTTCTTACTTGTTTACTAGCTCTAAAACATTTATGCATCCTCAGAGAGGCCATCCCAGGAGATCATTATGAAGTTTTCAATGGATTGAGTATCAAGGATGATACATCAGTCACTCCTGAAGATGTTCATGAAGGAGAAGCCTCTCTCTATTTTGGCTGTGACCAATGGTATTACCAATATGAATTATATTAGATGAAGAAAGTTAATGAACACCTTCTAGTTCTTTAACATACCTCTAGCTCCCAGAAATTCGGCCATTTCACTGACCTCTCCAGGATTCAAGAGTATAAAGTCAAGAAGCCATCAGTCTCTTCAGTGAATTAACTGGCTCTGTTTGCAGCTTTAGTAGAAAATTTTAACTGATGTACCACAGTGGATTCCAATTCGCTATGGCAGTCATGAAGAAAGCTTACACTCAAAATATTGACTTCCCTACTTCCTGATTTTGCCTGGCTTGCTGTCATCTTCCAGCCTCCTGCTTGTCTACCATGGTAACTAAGCAGCCAGCATATGGAGATCTGATCTCTCCAGCCAAAGTTTTTGCTAATCTTATCAGCGCCAATGCCAGTCAGGGTATTCTTCCTCATAGAATCATATAGTACAGAAGATGCCCTTCAACCTAACAAGTCTGTAACTCCAAAAATACACCACTATCTACACTGGTCCCACTTTCCCTCACCAAGGCCTTGCTTTAAATGCTGTGACACTTCCAGGGCTCGTCCAAGTATCTTTTAAAGGTTGTGAGGTTTCCCTCTGAGGCAGTACATTCTAAAACATCTCTAGGCAAAAACCCTCTCCTTAAAACCAATCTAAACCTCCTTCCTTGCACTTTAAATGTTAGCCCCCTTGTGCTTGACCCATCAAATAAGGGGAACAGTTGCTTTCTATTCAGCCTGCCCCGAACACTCATAGCCTTACACACCTCTATCAGGTACCTGCTCAACGTTGTCTTCCCCAAAGAAAATAACCTGAGTTTATCCAACTTCTCTTCACAACTAAAATCCCAGGTTATATCCTGGTGAACTTCCTCTGCACCCTCTTCGGTACACTCACACCCTTCCTATACTGTGGTGACCAGAAATGCACACAATACTTTGGCTGTGGCACAACAAAAGTCCTGTACAGTGCCAACATAACCTCCCTGCTCTTATAAACTATGCCTCAAATGATAAAACCAAGCATCTTGTATGCTATCTTAGCTGTTGTATCAATCTGTCCTGCCACTTCAGGGATCTGTGGACAAGAACCTCAAGATCCCGCCGTTCCTCTGAGCTTCATGAACATTTAGTTGATGGAGTCCCCGATCCTGTCTACTCTTGCACTTTCAGCATCTTGGATTCCAAATTCCAGATTACTGTCATAAACAAATTTGATATACAGAAAGTCTGTCTCCTTGCTACTTGTCAGTGTTACCATCTCTGAATTGTTTCCTTCTTTGAATAAGGAGAGCAATACTAGACATAGTACTCCAGGCATGTTCTTACTAATGTCCTGTACTGCTGAAGTTTAACCTCTCTACTATTCTATTTAGTTCCACTTGCAATACACAATAACATCATATTAGCTTTCCTAATTACTTGTATCTGCATACCACTTATAAAGACCATATCTTTTTCATTGTTCTGTGGTTTTGATTGTTTACTGAAATGATGAAAAGACTGTTGCAAATGCAAGGATTGTGGAAGGGACTCCTGTCGACAACTATGTGATTGGCTCCCAGCTCGCTGAACCTCTTGTGGGTGTGAACGTGTTAGCAGAATCCAACTAAAGGTGCTGTTCTTTTCTCTGCAGTCAATAAAAACCTGAATCCTGAAGGAAGCCAATTTATTTTCCCCCACCAATTACTGTAAGCTGGTGCTTTTAACCAATAAGTCAGAAATAATAGAAGTTGTGAACTAGTCATATGTGTCTCCAATGATGAAGTGAAAAGAACCTGGAAAAGAAAGATTGAAGGACAGCAAGTCCTGACAAAATAAAAGGGTCCTTTCAGTGAATCCTACAGACTGGGACAGTTAATTTCCCAGTTTTTACCTTGCACCCTTAACATCAATGCATTTTACTGTGTGTCTGTACATGAGGAGGAGAGCTCTGTAAGAGGATTAGAATTATAGTTTATAGAGTTATATATCAACAGTTCGTAGTTGTCTACCTTTGGTTAGCATTGATTTATTTGCAATAATTAGTCATTCTGATTAGGTATAGAAACCTGCTGTATGTTCTCTGTTAACCTGAGTCTGAAAAGACAGGTAAATTGGGAATATTGTGTACTTTGATAAAATCTTTGATACTGCAACATATCCAGAAATAGTGAGGTTTGATTTCCAGTGCACTTTTCCACAGAAGTGCAACTTTACAAGAATGTTTCCAGACCTTGGAAATTCTGGTATGAGGATAAATTGCAAAGGCTTAGATCTTTCCTTGGAGAAAGGGATGCAAAGGGGTGAAGACCGTTAAGACAAAGGAGCACAAATTAGGCCATTCGGCCCATCAATTCTGCTCAGCCATTCAATCATGGCTGATAAATTTCTCAACCCCATTCTCCTGATTTTTCCCTGTAATTAATGGAGATGTATCAAATAATAAAGGGCTTGGATAGAGTGGACAATGGAGACCAATATGCCCTAATGGAGAGGTCACTTACCAGGGAGCACAGATTGATGGTCATTGGTGGAAGGATGAGCGTGGTGCATGTCTGGAATTCACTGCCCAGTTTGGTGGTTGAGGCAGAAACCCACAACTCACTTAACAGGAGCCTGGATCTACAGCTGAAGCACTGTGCGGTAACCTGCAAGACTACAGTCAAGGTGCTGGTACAGCGCAGGTTACTATGAGAGTTTGCTCTTCCCAACCTCTCCTCTCACCTGAGGTATGATGACACTCAGATTAAACTACTACCAATTGGTCTCTCTCACTCTCTCACTCTCTCTTTCTCAGGAGACAGCAACCTCTTTAAAAGTCTTCTAGTGACTTTGCTTTTACCACATGCAGCAGTCGGGTGAGTGAATGCTGATTCTCAGAATGCCACCAAAAGTACAATCAAGGAAAGTTTTGTCTTGACTATGAAATGGCACAATGATATGCTCGCGAGAACTTAATGGAGAGAACAAGGCCATGAGAGGAAAGATGGACAAAAAGCGACATGGAAGTGGAAACATTTCTCAAAATTCTTCAACCCTAACATCTTGCTACAGCCCCAAAGCCTACTCAGAGATCTGAATGCTACCTCCGGTCCTGACAGCTGAGTCACCTGTCACAAGATGAAACAGAGCCATGTACTGTGCTTTACTGTTCTATGTTCTATATCTTTCAAAAGGGACTTCCCAGAGTACAAAGATCATGTGAACAATCACAAAAGAGCTGCATGAAGCCTGCCTCCAGCTCTGCTGAAGCCACAGTGTACACTAAACAGGAGGAGTACAGAAACAAGGATGAAGAATCTTTAGCAACATTGGGATATTAATTTCATTGGGTAAAACATGCAGGGTTTCAGGGTAACATTTCTGTTCCATGTTTATCTACTATAGCGCATTTTACTGTTTTATTGTCTCTCCCTACCCATTTATAGCTATTGCATGCTCAGTGGTTTTCTGCCTTATGAAGAATGAAAGGGCAAGAGTTAAAAGTAAGCAATGGGTATCTGAGAGGGATGGATTGCTAATGTGGGATTGCTCAATGCTGCACAGAATCGGTTCCAGTTACAATCATAACAATAAGGTGATTAAAGCCTAAAGCCCACACATTCCTTATGTCTCATCCATGCCAGCCCGTGCCTATCTACCCACATCCATGACCCCACAACTTCCATGGCAACCCATGGACCTTCATGGAATTTAATATCAACTAATGAGAACTCATACCAGTCCACCAATCCCTTTGATCCCTAATAGCCCCAGTGCAAAGTTAGTGCCAGCTCATGTGAAATAAGGAATCCCCATTAACTATTTTTTGCCCTTAAACTTTCCATGCCAATGCACTCAGTATCCACCATGGACAGACATGAGGAACCATACTAAAACTAACTAAAATTTAGTTCCAAGTATCTATTACAGCTGTTGCTATTTTTTTCAATGATAAAAGTTCAGTCAATACATTTAAATTTAAATTCCTACAAGTACTTAACATGCTGTTAAAAACAAACATTTGAGTCCATAATCCCTCATCAACAAAACAAACCTCCCACACAGGGCTTTCAAACAAAATGTCAACTTGTAGACCCCCACTGTGATAATGATGACTGAAGAAGCAATCAAGTATTACATTACTATAACAAGTTTACAACACTGAATAACTAATAAAATTGCAAGGGGTTATAATTTTTCAAAAGACAGCCACAGCAGGCTGCTTTGAATCAAAATTTAAAGAACTGAAGAGTTAAATTGCTAATAGATTAATAGTTCCACGGGTCTTATCCATCTTTTATGCATATTAACATTTATTATTTACAATACCAATAATGTACCTGTCCTCTCCAGAAAACTCTGATAGGTTTAGACCTTTTTCTCAAATTGAAGCTTCAGAAACTGTTGTCATGAAAATTGCTTGAGTGAAGATAGCTGCTGCCCCTTTAGATTCTTCCTGCAGTCCAAAGATGTGCAGGTCAGGTGTATTGGCCATGCTAAATTGCCCATAGTGTTAGGTGAAGGGGTAAATGTAGGGGTCTGGGTGGGTTGCGCTTCGGTGGGTCGGTGTGGACTTGTTGGGCCGAAGGGCCTGTTTCCACACTGTAAGTAATCTAATCTAATCTAATTTGCTGCCTATTTTCTGTGAACTGCAAATAAAATATGCCCTTTCCCACACCATCTTGACGCAAAAAGGATGGGTGCTGAAGAATGTCTGGATTTGAGGCTCTGGTGACATTTGGCTGAGCCACGGAGCCTTCCACAAATATTCGAGCAGCACAGTGGCTCAGTGGTTAGCACTGTTGCCTCACAACACCAGAGTCCCAGGTTCGATTCCAGCCTCGGGTGACTGTGTGGAGTTTGCACATTCTCACCGTGTCTGTGTGTGTTTCCTCCGGGTGCTCCGGTTTCCTCCCACAGTCCAAAAATGTGCAGGTCAGGTGAATTGGCCATGTTAAATTGTCCCGTAGTATTTGGTGCATTAGTCAGAGGGAAATAGGTCTGGGTGGGTTGCTCTTGGGAGGGTCGGTGTAGACTTGTTGGGCCGAAGGGCCTGTTTCCACACTGTAGGGAATCTAATCTAATCAGCAAGCAAACTTATCAACTGAACCACAAATCTTCTCAAAAAAACATCCTGTGACTAAAAGGTTTCACCTGACAAGCTATAAGATCTCAGTATTCAAAGCATTTTTGTGGTCTTCATTTTCTTAGCTCCTTCAAATTGAACTGTCCTCTTCTCTAGTTTGCCTGAAGTGAGCTCCAAGAGCTCGATGAAACATACAAGATTACAAACGGAACTCAGGGTTAAAGTTGCAGTCGTTCAGTTTATGATTATCTGTCTATTGATATTAACGAATGTTCTGAAATGCAGAACCACTTCAGTTATATCCAGTGTGACTACAGCTGCCATTAATTGCACATGATACTTATTTTCTTTTTGTATTATTTGGTGATCAAGTTTTGTTAATGTCTTCCCATTTAAATCCATACATTTGCATAATCTGCCCATAAATTAAGGGACAAGCACGCTATTAAAATGCAAACTGCTGCAGGTCTCTCACATTTTTCATCATTTCTGTTGAATGGCGAACAATGCAGCTGCCACACATTGCATGTGCTTATCAATATTAATAGATTGGAATAACAATAAAGACATGCTTCATTAATTGGATTTGTTTGGATAAACAGACACAGTGTACTTTCATAATTGTTCCTTCACAACATAAACGCTTGGGCCATAATATTCCTCAGAACCCAAGCCCAGCAATCCCAATCTGTCAATGGTATCCTCCAGTGCAGACCCACATTCAGATTTTCAGAACAGCAGCAGGGCATCTCCTGTACATTTGCCAGGTAGAAACAGCCTCCACCTGCACAGCACTGATGGGTCATCCAGTGTCTGCTTACCCATGGGAGCAAGGACTTTCTCCTGCCTGCAACCCCATTCTCACAACACACACAAAGGCCACACAAAGCTAAATGGCAGATCTAGAAACTGACTTAATTATTTGCATTTTGAGGCATGTCTTTTATTTATGCTTCACCTGTAGAAGCCACAAACACCTGTGAGGACCTCCACTTATTGGGTGTGCTAATTAGAACCTGCCAGACTCTGAGCATGCCTAAGGATTAGAAATTCCTGGATTTGGCAGTCCCATGCTCAAATTTCCCTCCTGAGTTGTACATGCATTTTTTTTTGTGAGTTGCAGCAAATGTTCATTCCCTTAGCAGGGTATTGGGAGTCCTCGTGACTCAGTAGATAGCAGCACAACTGGGTCTCTGCCTTTGGTTGGAGGATGCTGCTTGGTGGGATACTTTGGTTGAAGTATCCCACCAGAGCTATGCAAAAATCATTCAAACACTGTGGAACATCAGCTTCTTAGTGATATGTTAGCCAAGGATTTTTTTTATTTTATTGGAGATATTTTATATAATTACCATGAACTTGAAATGAGTTTGAACCCAGTGGAATTTGAACTGACCTATGGGACTATACATGTTGCATTTCCTGCTTAGGCTGTCCAAACATTGGCAGAATGAAAAGAAAGGAAAGAAGGCTATTATTAGGAAAATATGTCAATCAACATTGCCCAAAACAGGGAGCTGACAATAACTGAACTGAGGAAATGACTGACAGACATTGAAGGGTGAAGCTTACAGGTAACAAGTAACAACACTTGATAGTCTCAGTAACTGGAAATATAGCAGGTGACGTTTGAGCCAGGATGTAAGGCTTGAGGGAACTTTAGCTAACAGTCAGGGAAAGTCTCCTCTATATGCAATGTTCAGTGAAGTCATAAAATTGATAAACGTTGAACCTAAAATGAATGGAGGAAATCTTCCTGCAGCAGTGACAAATGAGAAGGAATATTTTATTTCTTGTTTGATGTACCGTGCTTTTGCTTTAGCAGGTATGACAAGTGGAATTGACTACAAACTGCAACATTGCAAGTTATGGACTATTGATTACATTTAACAAATTAACACAAAATTGCAGAGATCTGTCATTGACAAGAAAGAATTGAACCAGCTCACTTAGACTGTTTGGCCATTGACTTTTTGAAGGTGTTGCTTTGTAATCGTAGGAACACTGGAGTAGGCTGTTCAAACCTTCAAGCCTGTTCACCAGTTCTGACTAGAAATGTTAACCCTGTTTTTCTCTCCCCAGATGCCGCCAGACTTGCTGCGATGAGCCTGCACTTCCTGTTTTCACTTCTATTAGCAGGTCTGGATTTGAACTCCATTTACCTCCATTAGCTCTACATCCTTTGATGTGCATTCCAAACAAAAATACAACAATATTAATCTTGAAAATTTCAATTTAAGCAGCAACCACAGCATTTGGGCGGCATGGTGGCACAGTGGTTAGCACTGCTGCCTCACAGCGCCAGAGACCCGGGTTCAATTCCCGCCTCAGGCGACTGACTGCGTGGAGTTTGCACGTTCTCCCCGTGTCTGTGTGGGTTTCCTCCGGGTGCTCCGGTTTCCTCCCACAGTCCAAAGATGTGCAGGTCAGGTGAATTGGCCACGCTAAATTGCCCGTAGTATCAGAAATTGGGTAAATGTAGGGGTATGGGTGGGTTGCGCTTCGGCGGGGCGGTATGGACTTGTTGGGCCGAAGGGCCTGTTTCCATACTGTAAGTAATCTAATCTAATCTAATCTAATTGCACGAAAGAATAAGCAGAATTCTGTTGTGGTTAGCAAGAAACTGCGCTGTTTAATTTCTCTCGAAAATAGCTTTGCAGATTATGTTACCTAAGTATTAATTTTGGCCAAAAGAGTAAATAGTTTTCCTGTAAGTGTATTATCAATTTCTTCAAACACATTAAATTCCTTGATTAAATAACATGAGTCTTTCATACTTAATGGAATATGAACCGCGTATATTGAACTCATCCTTATAAATTAATGCTTTGAAAGGCTTGATATCATTCTGAGGAATGAGCACTGCACCCAAATATATCCACAATGAGGTACAATGCCTAAACCTGATTATTGGATCTGATTAAGTCTGTACAAATGAAGCATTAACTACCTTTGTATTCCAGTTCCACGAGATGAAGGCCAACATTATATATATATTTTTGATTCCTTTTCATATCTTCCACTAGCTGTAAACAATTTGAATTCTTGACCCTGTTTCCTCATAAGGTCACTAACACAAAGCAGCATTGAACATACAGCCATTAGTTATTCATAAATTTTAACATTCAGTGCAAATTAAAATTAAATAAGAATATTCCAATTCAACTATATCAAGAAAGATCACAAAAATAAACAAGCAGGGTTCAGGGCTCATTCTACACATATGTGTCCATGTGGAATTGGTGCTATTATCTCATTATCATAAGTCATGCTGGAGGCAGTGCTACAGATATTGCTCATTAGTTGACCTTATGGTTTATGTGGAATTGGAAAATCAGAAACTGATGGCACTTCAGAATATCTCCCACCTAGAAGACAAACTCTGGTTGCAAACAGCAACAATGATGGCAAGAGGAAAATGTCTAGATAGGACACACTGATTCTCAAATAAACCTTTCAAACCCTGCTCAAGTTGTGTGATCAGTTAGAAAGCTCCTATTTCCCCGTCGGATCAGACATTTCGACTGCCAGGGAGAAGAGATCACTGAAGGAGTTAGCTTCAGGAACATTAATAGCAAAAAAATGACAGTGAAATAGAAAAAAACTTTCTGATGACCTCAATGGAACTGAACTTTTCACTTCCCACTTTGATTTCTCGACTCTGAAAAGACTTTGGCCAGTTATTAGGTTCTGGGAACTTCCTTCACTTTCTGGGATCAAACCAAATTGCCACAGTCCCCAGGAATTCACTCTATTCTCCTCAGTGCTTTTGCTAACCTCAGAATTTTTAGAATCCATAGGGTCCTTCCACCAACCTCCAGCTAAGAACTCTCCACTTGTCCTTATGTGTTTCATGATTGTAGACACTCCAGTTTTAACTATATATGATCTTAAAGTAATTACACATTGTCTATACAGTATTATTGATAACTTAAGATGGACAGATCCAAATCGTCTGGGCTGAAGGAGTGTCCAATAACAGGGGCACTAACAGGGCAGCAAAGAGGAGCCAAGTCCAGGCTAGATGGAAAAGTCCAAGTTGAATGGACTGGGGAGATCGAGGAAAGAATGAGTGAGTGACAAATGAGCGGAGAGAGAGGCAAGGGCTGATTGAGTGGGTGGAGAAGAAGAGAGGATTAGAATGGGTGGGGCAAGAGGGTATGGACATGAGAGAGTGAGGGGGAGGGAATTGGGAAGAGAGGCTGCTGAGTGCACAAGGGTGTAGGGAAAAGGGCTTTTCAGAAAAGGCATGTCTCTAACAGACAGATACTGATTACAACTGATAGCAAAATGTTAAAATTTTTAAGTTAGGATTCCACGCTGATATTGGTTAACTTAGACAAGTCGTTTGAATAATAATATACCTTAGATACACTATATCCTAAGATAATGTTGCTATTCTGAAAACCCCTAAGAGATAGGATTTTTAATTTATAATAGCCAGTCTATAGTTTTCTAACACTGACTAAATTCTGTTAATAATCTGAGGTTTCTCTGAGTCAAGGATCTATTCTAACAATATGATCAACTGGAAAGGTTTACCTTGTTGGAGGATAAAGATGATAGACCATTTATAAGGCAGTGGACAGTGGAGTCTCAAGTTTATGGAGGATAGAAGGGTAGAAGACCAGGAGATCAGTGGAATCATCAAGTATTGGGGTAACAGAAGCATAGATGAGCTTGCAGCCGTAGATGTGCTTACTACGGGCAGGAGGTGGAAGCAGGAAGACAGAGCAGTGAAAAGGATACAGAGCATTTCAGCTCAACTCATGGTCCAATAGGCTGACAAAGTTGCAAACCATCTGGTTCAGCCTCAAACACTGGACATGAAAAGATTTGAAATTGATATTTGCTATTTGAAGAAATTAAACTCCAGCCAGACAGCAGCTAGGAAGAAATGGAGATGGGAGAGATTTTGCTATGCCAGAATCAGTTTTCTAGAAGGGTATTTAGCAATTGTTGCACAAATATATGACTACACTTTAGGTAAATTTCTCCATATGTAAAAGAACAATGTTGGAGGCCCATGGTAAAAGGGCCCAAGGAGGAGTGCTGTTGTCTTTCTGAGAAAGCTATATGGATGGAAGGACAAGTTGGGAATCTTTTAACTGAAAACCTCAGGACCAACTGATTTTTGGACAAAGGATATTTTTGGTTTTTGGATCCACTATAGTCCTTTCAGATTCTGGGGAAAATAAAAACTTTGATTAACCCAAACAGATCTAAAAATGAAGCCTTTTTTTCTCAAAGGGCCTGCACTCCACGTCTCTACAACTTTGCCTTGGTTTGCTTCCAAAAAAGCCTTTGGTTCTTAAATCTTTTCAATTTTGGATGTAAGGCTAATGGATATGCAATATTTAGCAGAGATTCTGGACACAAGTGTGGAACTTGTTTGCTGATATCAGAATTGGCACAAAACATGTGCCCTCAACATCACTTAATTTGTGCCAAAGAGAAGTGATTGCACAATTGTATGTGATAAGCAACTGTTCCTGCACAAATCAGGGGGAGACACTGGCCTCATGGTATTATTGATACCCTATCAAGCCAGAGACATAAGTAATGTTTTGGGGGCCTGCATTCAAATCCTACCATGGAAGACAGTGAAAATTGAGTTCAATAAAAATCTGGGAGTAAAAGGCAAATGATGACCATGATTGTTCAGAAAACCTATTTGATTCAATAATGTCCTTTAGGAAGAAGATCTTCTGTCCTTATCTGGTCTGACTCCAAACCCACCGCCATGTAGTTTACTCTTAATTACATTCTGGGCAAATAGGGATGGACAGTAAATACTGGCCCAGCCAGTAATGCCCACATCCTCTGAATGAATGAAGAAAAGGAACATTATGTGAAAATCAAACAGATATCTTTTCTATCTTTTTGCAAAGTTCCAGTAAAGCTCCAACCAAGTTGAATGAACAGCACATCATCTTCCATTTAGGCCCTTTATAGCTTTCTGGACTTAACATTGAGTTCAACAGCTTCATATCATGAAATATGACCTTAAAATATACCATGAAATACGATTTTGATTTTTCTTCCTAACAAGTGTCAGTTTGCATTTGTGCTTCTTTGTCCTTTCATGATTCTGTCATTAACAAATATTCTAGACCAATTTGTTTCTTTACCATAACAATGACCACTCTCTTTTTCTTTAGTCCCATGACATCTTTGTCATTTATTCTCTTTCACTTTGTTACCTATTATTGGCTCTCTCTTTCCGTTTCCCTTCCCTTCTTCCTGTTATTGATCATATTTTACCACCCTTCATTTGCGAGTAGTCACATATAACTTGAAACATTAATTCTATTTCTGTTTCCACATGTGGTGCCAGATCAGCATGTACCAGTACATAAATAGACCTCCTACAGATGGAGCAGTGCTAGACCTAGTCATTGGAATGAAGCTGGTCAAATGGTTGTAGTTACAGTGGGTGAGCATTCTGGGGACAGTCACCATAACCTTAAATTTCAAAGTCATTATGGAAATGGATAAGGATAATCCAGAAGTTAAAGGTCTATACTGGGGTAAGGCTGATTTCAATGCCATTAGACAGAATATGACAAGCAGATTGGAAGCAGCTACCTGCAGTTACGTCTACATTTCAAAGGTGGGAGTCTTTTGAAAGTAGTATAGTGAGAATTCAGGGCCAGTGTGTTCCTCTAAGAGTGGCAAGCAAGTTCATAAATGTCTGGATGTCAAGGGATATCAACAAAGAAAAAGTAGGAAGTGTATATTTGGTGCAACACATTAAAAGCAGGGCAGGCTCTTCAAAAATAAAGAGTATGTAGGGGGTTGCTTACAAAGGAAATTAGGAGGGCAAAGAGGGGACAAAAGATTTCTTTGACAGATGGGATCCAGAAAATCCCCAAGGCTTTTTATAAATTATTAAAAGGATTACCAGAGAAGCAATGGGACCTATTATAGATCAAAAGGGCAACCTATGCGTGGAGCCAGTGTACATGGGTGAGATCTTAAATGAATAGATTAGATTAGATTACTTACAGTGTGGAAACAGGCCCTTCGGCCCAACAAGTCCACACCGCCCCGCCAAAGCGCAACCCACCCATACCCCTACATTTACCTCTTACCTAACACTACGGGCAATTTAGTATGGCCAATTCACCTGACCTGCACATCTTTGGACTGTGGGAGGAAACCGGAGCACCCGGAGGAAACCCACGCAGACACGGGGAGAATGTGCAAACTCCACACAGTCAGTCGCCTGAGTCGGGAATTGAACCCGGGTCTCTGGCGCTGTGAGGCAGCAGTGCTAACCACTGTGCCACCGTGCCGCCCACAAAGGAATACTTCTCATCTGTAATCACAGAGAAGAAGGAAATTAGAGCTAGGGATATCTTTGGGATGATGAGGTTCTAAAACATGTTAAGATGAATAAGGAGGAGGAATTAGATGTTTTAGCAGGCTGCTATGGAAGGAAAGGAAGGAGACTGCTGAAGTCCAATGGTTATATTTAATACTTCACTGGCCATAGGTAAAGTGCCAGATGACTAGAGGATAACTAATGCAGTTCTTCTGTTCAAGAAGAGCAGTAGGGATAGATTGAGTAATTACAAACTAGTCAGTCTGATGTCAATGGTAGGGAAATTATTGGAAGAAGTTCTGAAGGACAGCATGAATCAATACTTGTAAAGGCAGGGACTAATCAGGGATAGTCAGCCCAGTTTTATTAGAGGGAGATCATGTCTGACTAATTTAGTTTAATTTTTTGAAAAGAAAGCAAAATATATTGGTGAGGATAGTGCAATTGATGGTTTACATGGACTTCAGTAAGGCACTTGACAAGGTCCCCCATGGAAGGCTAATTTGCTTTGGTACAATGAAGACTTTTGTTTGCGAGCAGTACAGGCAGATCACAGTAAGCAAGGTCACACAGAGTGAAAAAGCTTGGACAGAGTAAGGATTTAGAATTCAAGTTTTTAAAGTGTAGAACAGTTATAAGAAATGTTAAAGTTAGAGTTAGGGGGCGACATGGTGGCACAGTGGTTAGCGCTGCTGCCTCAAGGCTCCAGGGCCCGGGGTTCAATTCCCGCCTCAGGCTGTGTGGAGTTTGCACATTCTCCCTGTGTCTGCGTGGGTTTTCTCTGGGTGCTTCGGTTTCCTCCCACCGTCCAAAGATGTGCAGGTTAGGTGAATTGGCCATGCTAAATTGCCCGTAGTGTTAGATGAAGCGGTAAACGTAGGGTAATGGGTCTGGGTGGGTTGCTCTTCGGAGGGTCAGTGTGGGCTTGTTGGGTCAAAGGCCTGTTTCCACACTGTAAGTAATCTAATCTGCTATAGGGAACTCACAAAGAGTCATCCAGTGTCAGCGACATTTTGAATCCAAAAGGTAAGAGCCTATAGGTCCAAGGCAAATTGGCAAACTGGATCCAAAATAGGCCTGTAGAAAGGAGGCAAAAGGGTAATAGTGGAGAGCTGCTTTTTTAATTGAAAGCCTATGACCAGCAGTGTACCACAGGGTTCAATGCTGGGACCCTTGCTGTTTGTTACACAAATTAATAACTTAGAGGTGAATGTAGAAGTTATAAATTACCAAATGTGCACATGACTCAGAAGTTGATGATATTGTTTATAATGAGGACAATGGTCTCAGGTGATAGTCTGATATTGATAAGCTGGTAAATTGGGCAGAGCAAAAGCACTTGGAATTTAAATCTGATAAGTGCAGGGTGATGTATTTTGGGAGGTCAAATAAAGGAAGGATATACACAATGAATGGTAGGTACATTTGAAATACTAAGGAATAAAGAGACCTTGGGTCCATAGTCAAAGACACAAAGGCCCCACAGATCCCTGAAAGTGTCAGCACAGGTAAACAGGATGCTTGGGATGCTTGCCTTCATTAGCCATGCACATAACATAGGAGCAAGGAAATCTTGATAAAAACTTGCAAAACATTGCTGAGGCCACAGATTGAATATTGTGTGCAGTTCTGGTTGCCATACTACCAGAAGGACGTCATTGCACTGGAGAGGGTGCTGAGGAGATTCAGCAGGACGTTACCTGGAAGGAAGAGTCTGAGTTTTGAGGAGAAACTGGATAGGATAGGCTTATTTTCCCTGGGGCAGAGGATACTGAAGGGGAATCTGATTGAGGTATCCAAGATTTTGAGAGGTGTCGGCAGGGTACATCATGAAAAACTCTTGCCATGGCAGTTATGTCTAAGACTAAAGGGTATGAGTTTAAGGCGAGGAGCAAATGGTTTAGAGGAGATCTGAAAAAAAAATTCACACAGTGGGTGGCAGAAATATGAAACATGCTGCATGAAAGGATAGAGCAGGCAGGTACTTTCACAACAGTTAAGGTGCATCTGGATGAGCATTTAAAAAGTCAGGGCATTGTGGGCTGTAGACCAAGTGCAAGTAAATGGTATTAATGTTGTTCAGTGTTATTGGTCAGCATAGACATGCTGGGCCAAAGAGTCCATTTCTATGTTGTATGTCTCTATGACTCCATACCCCACTGAACTTTTCCAGCAACTTCTATTTTTATTAACATGGTAAAGTTTTATTTTCAAGGGTTGGAGCTGTGTGGTTAAAGTGTGACATTCTTTGGCCTGGAAATGGTACAGAAAGGCAAATTTGTAATTTAATTTAAAGGCATGGGACCTTTTTGTTTACAATTTTTGAAAAGGATATTTAAAAGTTTACAACAATTTAAAAGAAATCAATTGTAATTTTCTTGAATAATCAGAAATTCTAGTCTATGTTACCTGATGACCCTCGACCTGGAAGCCATACCAATTGTTGTCAGCTGTTGTGGGACTCCTGACCCACACTGTATAAATAACAAACAACGTATTATATAATGATGTAGCTGTGTAATACCAGATATGCTGACATGAATACTTGTTGTTGTGTAAAAGTACTTTATATGAAGTATCATTTGCTTATGTTACATTTGCATATTTTCTGACTTGTGCTAAAATGAAAGTTATAAAAATAAAATATTGTTTGTCATTAACTCACTGGGCTTCACTTAATAAATTTGGTTATTTTGCTTTTCAGTTCCCTTAAGGGATCCTAGCAATTTTGAAGATGTATTTAGTTCCAGTAAACTTTGGTTTGCCACTTTTAAACTCCCTGGCCTCTTGCAAACCTCTGTAACACTCCATCGTAGTATTAAATCATTGTTAGTTGTTAATTGTTCTAATATCATGGAACTAGTTTAGCATCACTTTCTTAAAAGCTCTGTTGTCAGGCACATTTTACATGATATCATTTATCTGGATCGCCAACAATAGTTATAATTTATCTGGATTTTCAAAATTACTTCCATGATGTGCCCCAGCAGGTGGATGGGAACCAGAAGTGTAATTGCAGTGCATAGGAGGATGAGAGTAGGAAGGACAGGGACAGGATTTCAGGGTCACAGGAATGTGATGGCAGACAGTGAAGTGGTTTGAAGTGTGTCTACTTCAACGCCAGAAGTATCCGAAATAAGGTAGGTGAGTTTGCAGCATGGATAGGTACATGGGACTTCGATGTTGTGGCCATTTCAGAGACATGGATAGAGCAGGGTGAGGAATGGATGTTGCAGGTTCCAGGATTTAGATCTTTCATTAAGAACAGGCAAGGCGGTAAAAGAGGGGGAGGCATGGCCTTGTTAGTCAAGGATAGTATAACAGTGGCTGAGAGAACTTTTAATGAGGACTCATCTACTGAGGTAGTGTGGGCTGAGGTTAGAAACAGGAGAGGAGAGGAGAGGCCACACTGCTTGGAGTTTTTTATAGGCCTCTGCAAAATTCCAGGGAAGTGGAAGAGAGGATTAGCAAAATCATTCTAGGTAGGAGTGATAGGAACAGGGTGGTCATTATGGGGGACTTTAACTTCCCCAACATTGACTGGAAATGCTTTAACTCGAGCATGTCGGATGGATCAGTTTTTGTCCAATGTGTGCAGGAGGGTTTCCTGACACCATATGTCGAAGGGCCGACAAGAGGGGAGGTCACACTGGATCTGGTGCTTGGTAATGAACCAGGCCAGGTGTTTGATTTAGTTCTAGGTGAGCACTTTGGAGAGAGTGGCCATAATTCAGTTACGTTTAGTTTAGCGATGGAAAGGGATAGGTACATGCCACAGGTCAAGAGTTATCGATGGGGCAAGGGCAATTATAATGCGATTAGGCAACAATTGGGATGCATAGAATGGGGTAGCAAAATGCAGGGGATGCAGGCAATGGAAATGTGGAGTTGGTTTAAGGAACAGATATTGCGTGTCCTTGATAGGTATGCCCCTGTCAGGCAGGGAGGAAGTGAAAAGGTAAGGGAACCGTGCTTTACTACAGAAATTGCATCTCTTGTTACTAAGAAGAAGGAGGCTTATGTGTTGATGAGGCAAGATGGCTCAGTTGAGGCGATGGAGAGTTACAGATCAGCTAGGAAGGATTTAAAGAGAGAGTTAAGAAGAGCAAAGAGAGGACACAAGCAGTCTTTAGCAAATCAAATAAAGGAGAACCCGAAAGCTTTCTATCGGTATGTGAGGAATAAAAGGATGACTAGGGTAGGAATAGGGCCAGTCAAAGACAGAAGTGGGAAGTTGAGTGTGGACCCTGTAGAGATTGGAGAGGTGCTAAATGAACATTTCTCATTGGTTTTCACTCAGGAAAAGGAGAATATTGTAGAGGAGAAGAATGAGATACGAGATTTTAGGCTAGAAAGGATCGAGGTTAGTTACGAACAGGTGTTATTAATTCTAGAAGGAGTGAATGTAGACAAGTCCCCTGGGTCGGATGGGATTTATCCGAGGATTCTCTGGGAAGCTAGGGAGGAGATAGCAGAGCCTTTGGCTTTGATATTCGAGTTGTCATTGTCTACAGGTTTGGTACCAGAGGACTGGAGGATTGCAAATGTTGTGCCCTTGTTCAAGAAGGGCAGTAGAGATTACCCAGGTAATTATAGACCAGTGAGCCTTACTTCTGTTGTAGGAAAGGTTTTGGATAGGATTATAAGAGATAAGATTTATAATCTACTAGCAAGCAACAATTTGATTTCAGATAGTCAACATGGTTTCGTCAAGGGCAGGTCGTGTCTCACAAACCTCATTGAGTTTTTTGAGAAGGTGACCAAGCATGTAGATGAGGGGAGGGCAGTTGACGTGGTATACATGGACTTCAGTAAAGCCTTTGATAAGGTTCCACATGGTAGGCTGTTGGAGAAAATGCAGAGGCATGGAATCAAGGATGATTTAGCAATTTGGTTTGAAACTGGCTTTCTGAAAGAAGGCAGTGAGTGGTGGTTGATGGAAAATATTCAGTCTGGAGGCCAGTTACTAGTGGTGTGCCACAAGGATCTGTTTTAGGACCATTGCTGTTTGCCATTTTTACAAATGACTTAGACACAGGCATAGGTGGATGGATTAGTAAATTTGCAGACGACACTAAAGTCAGTGGAGTAGTGAACAGTGTGGAAGAATGTTACAGGTTGCAGGGGGACTTGGATAAACTGCAGAATTGGGCTGAGAGGTGGCAAATGGAGTTCAATGCAGCTAAATGTGAGGTGATTCACTTTGGGAAGCATAACAAGAAGGCAGAGTACTGGGTCAATGGAAAGATTCTTGGTAGTGTGGATGTGCAGAGGGATCTTGGAGTTCATGTACATAGATCCCTGAAAGTTGCCACCCAGGTGGATAGTGCTGTTAAGAAGGCATACGGTGTGATAGGTTTCATTCGTAGAGGGATTGAGTTCCGGAGCCACAATATCATGCTGCAATTATACAATATGCTGGTGTGGCCACACTTGGAATATTGTGTGGAGTTCTGGTCACCATATTTTGGGAAGGATGTGGAAGCATTGGAAAAAGATGCAGAGGAGATTTACCAGGAGGTTGTCTGGTCCGGAGGGAAGGTCTTATGGGGAAAGGCTGAGAGACTTGAACCTGTTCTCACCGCCAAGAAGAAGGCTAAGAGGAGATTTGATAGAGACATACAAGATGATCAGAGGATTAGATAGGGTAAATAGTGAAAGTCTTTTTCCTAGGATGATGACGTCAGCTTGCATGAGGGGGCATAACTACAAATTGAGGGGTGATAGATTTAAGACAGATGTCAGAGGCAGGTTCTTTACACAGTGAGTGGTAAGGGCATGGAATGCCCTACCTCCTAATGTAGTCAACTCAGCCACAAAAGGAAGACTTAAACAATCCTTAGATAAGCAAATGAATGATTTTGGGATAGTGTAGGGGACGAGCTGAAAATAGTTCACAGGTCAGCGCAACATCGAGGGCCAAAGGGCCTGTTCTGCACTGTATTGTTCTATGTTTTATGTTCTATAATAAACTAATGGATAAGCCCAGGAAATGTGGAATCAGGCGACAAATGGCAGAATACATTGCTTGTCATCTTAAAGACAGAAAGCAGATCGAGAAGTAAAGGACAGTTAGTCACACTGGCAGTCATTAGGAAGTGGTGTTCTGCAGTGCTAGGTTCACTGCTGACTACAATTTTCAAGAACAATTTGGACTTTGAATCAAAAGCTTAATTTCTGAAATTTCTTATCACATCAAATTGAGCGGGTAGGTGATGGACATAGTCAGTACTAACAGAAAGTGAAGACTGCAGATGCTGGAGATCAGAGTTAAGAGTACAGTGCTGGAAAAGCACAGCAGGTCAGACAGCATCCGAGGAGCAGGAGAATCAATGTTTCAGGTATAAGCCCTTTAACAGGAAATCCTTCATCCTGATGAAGGGCTTATGCCTGAAACATCGATTCTCCTGCTCCTCGGGTGCTGCCTGACCTGCTGTGCTTCTCATAGTCAGTATTAAGTAGAAATGCAACAAATAACAGCAGGAGATTAATAAACCTATAGACTTGTGAATAATTCTCAAATTAAGTCCAACAAAGTTAATTGTGCGGTGACATATTTTGCAGGATGAATGGGGAAGTCACTTATTATTTGCCAGGTCCAAGTTGGGTAGGGTAATGGATCAAAACTTGTTTGGAAATCAATCATTAAATGTTGTACTTTAGACTTAGAAGATGAAAATAAAGGAAGAATAAATACAGAAGTCAGCTCTATTTCTAGGGGGGAAAGAATTGAAAATATTGATATTTGTGGCATCTCATAGTCGCAGACCTTAGGCTGCCAATTCAAAAATGCCTCATTTATCCCTACTCTGTCTGTTAGCCAATCTTCTATCCATGAAGCTACGGTAAACCTGTATCTAACATTGGTCAGACCGCAATCAGAATACTCAGTGCAGTTCTGGTTGCCAATATATTGGAACTGGAGAGGATGCAGGCAGTTTTTCCAAGATGGACATCAGAAATGAGTGTTTTTACATATCAGTAAAGGATTGTCAGGCTGGGTCACTTTAACTGAGGTGTGAACTAATGGAGGAATTTCAAATTAAGAAAACTTTAATTGAGTGGTTACTGAGAGAATATTTCCTCTTTTGTGTAAAAGCATAACTAGAAACATCAAAATAAGATGTTGTCAAGAAACCATGTTGGGAATTCAGAAGAAGCTTCTTGACTCAAAAGGCAAAAGCAATGTGGAACTCGCTACCATAGGGTGTTATTGAGCTGAATAGTACTGAAATGCTTTAAGGAAAATCTAGATCTGTACAGAAGGGAGAAGGGAATAGATGTTTGCAATGGCAAATTTGGGCTTAATGAATCATAAACAATACACAAAACACAGCAGTAGACCACACAATCCATTCAGCCTGCTCCATCATTCAACATGATCATGGCTGATCTATACAGAGAGTTACCAATGTACCAACATCCAACTTAACACGCATTCTCACTTACAAACACAATCCCATAGGGGTGTACTTTTAAAGTAGTTGAGGATGCCAGGAAAGAGAGTTAAGCTGAGGACTCATCAAAGACTATTAAACTTTTAACTTTATTCCTTTATTTTTCTATTTTATATTAAGAAGAACTTTAATGTTAACTATTGTCTTATTTCTTTATTTTTATACTTGTTCTATGAAGGGTATGCTTAACTTTTTTTAAACTTTATTTCTTTTACCACTTTGTACCTGAGTTTTTGTACCTAGGATTGTTTTACCTAAGGTGATACCGTGTGTGCTGAAAAAATACACTTTCCACTGTACTCCTGTGCTTGAATACACATAACAATAAAATATAAATCTAAAGAGCCAACACACAAACATTTCCCATACTGATGAATGGCTGCTTTACATTGGCCTGCATTGTTTTCTGAACTGCATACAAATCGAGCTGTGAACAGATTCCAGAACAGAATCTGTTTGCAATTGGGGGACTTCCTGTAATTTATTTCCAATTCCAATGTATTCCCCATATCTCTTGATTATGACTATCTTTGGTAGAGAATTCTAAAGATTCCTTTGAAGAAGGAAATTTCTCGTCTGAGTCCCAAATGATCATTCCCCACACATTGAACTGTGCACTATGTTCAGGATTTTCTAGCCGAGAAACTATCTTGTCTAGCCCTCCAGAATTTTGTACACTTCAATGAGGTCACCATCTCATTCTTGTAAACTTCAAAGAACATCGGCCCAACTCTCTCAGCCTTTCATCATCGATCAACCCTTTAATTCCAGGGACGAACCGAAGGACCATTTGCCTCTAATGAAAGTATATCCTTCCTTAAATCTGGAGATGAAAACTGCACCCAGTGTTCTGGGTCTGGTCTCACCAATGTCCTGAACATTTGTAGCAGCAACTCTTTATTTCTACTTAACTGAATGCTAACATTCTATGTTCCCTGTACATTCATGCCTAAGTCCCTCTGAACTTCAAAACTTACAGGGCAACATTTTTTAAAAATCTACTTTTCTACTCTATCAAATTGAAGAAGCCTAGACTTCCCACATTACATTCTCTGTGCCACTTTATTCACTTAACCTCTCCATGTCACTTTGTGCATTGAGTCCTCCTCACAACTTACATTCTCACTGAAGTTTGTATCATTAGCAACTTTTCAATATAAATTGCGAAAAGCTGGGACCACACTCATAGTCACAGATTGCGTAGGACATAGAACATAACTTGCTAACTTGAAAATTCCCCATTTTTCCCTACTCTGTCTGCTAATCAATCTTCTTTCCCCAACTCAATGACCCCTCATCTTACTCATTAAATCTTTGAATGGCATACAGTGAATATCTGTTGGAAACCTAAAGTATACACACTGGTTCCTCTTTATCGACCAACTAGTTACATCTTTAGGAAACTCTAATAAATTTGTCAAACTCAAATTCTCTTATGTAAAACCATACTGATTATGTCATATCATACTCTGATTTTGAGGTTTTTTTAATAAATGATCCTATCACTTTCCAGGTGCCTCATGTTAGGCCAACTGATATGTAGTTTTCTATTTTCTCTCACCATGCTTTTTTGAATAATAGTGCTAGATTTACTACCTTCCATTCCACACGTACCATTCCAGACAGTAAAGAACTTTACAAAGTCATAGTCAATTCATCCAGTACCAATGTAGGTACCTCTTTATGAACACAAGGACTCAGGTCCTAAAAACAATTTGGAGTTTAGTTCTAGAAATTCCTCCAATACTTCTTCTCTGCTGATATTACCTTAATTTCCTCTACTCTTATTATTCTTTGTTTAATATTAACTCATAATCAATGAAATGGCATACACACAATATTTACTAGTGTCTCCACCATTTTATCATTCCACATGAGAATTTGTCCTGTCTCTTCTTCTATAGACCAATATTTACTTCTACTCCTCTTCCTTTTCATGTGGTTGCAAAAGCTCTTGTCATTTGTTTTTAAATTTCTGGCTAGCTTACCCTCACATTATGTTCCTTTTATTACCAAACTGCTTCGTACCCTTTTCCTATTTTGTTAAACACTTCTATTCCTCAGACATACTACTGTCTTTTGGAAGATTATAAGCATGATTATTTTTAGCTTTCTTCTCAAGACATGATGATTCTTTCTTGCTGAGTTGTTCTTTTTTTAATGTAAAGGCAGCTCCGTTGAATATTTTGAACTTTTAAAAAATGTTTCTTATTGTTTCTTTGTCATTGTTTGAACATCAATCTCAATTTCCCTAATCACATCAAATAAGTAAAGTTCTTCATCTCTGGAACCATTTGAGTAAATGTCCTTTGCACTCTCTCCAAGACTTTGACATCCTCACTAAAGTTGTGTGCAGAATTAGATCTTTGACTTCAGCAGTTCTTTGAAAGTTGCATCACGTGAAGACAGAGTGGTTAAAAAGGCATTTAGCATGCTTGCCATCATTGCTGAGACCACTGAGTATAGGAGTTGGGATGTCCATAAGACCATAAGACATGCCAGCAGAAATTAGGCCATTCAGCCCACTGAGTCTGCACCACCATTCAATCATGATTTTTAAGTTTCCCAACTCCATTCTCCCGCTTTCCTCCCATAACCTTTAATCCCCTTGATCCCCCAAGAGCCTATTTATCTTAATCTTTAATATACTCAATGATCTGGCCTCCAAAACCTTCTGTGGCAATGAATTCCATAGATTCCACTCTCTGGCCAAAGAAGTGTCTCCTTATCTCCGTTCTAAAAGGTCTTCCTTTTATTCTAAGGCTGCGCCTTTGGGTCCTAGTCTCTCCTACCAATGGAAACATCTTCCCAACATTTACTCTGTCCAGGTCATTCAGTATTCTGTTTTTTTCAATTAGATCTCCCCCATCCTTCTAAACTCCATCGAATATAGACCCAGAGTTCTCAAACATTCCTCATATGTTAAGCTTTTCATTCCTGGGTCCATTCTCATGAACCTCCTCTGAACACACTGCATGGCCAGTTCATCCTTCCTGAGATATGGGGCCCAAAACTGCGCACAATACTCCAAATGTGGTCTGACCAGAGTTTTATAGAGCCTCAGAAGTACATCCCTGCTTTTACATTCAAGTCCTCCCAAAACAAATGCCATCATTGTCATATTAAGGTTGTACAGGACATTGGTGAGGCCACTTTTGGAGACCTGCGTGTAGTTCTGGTCACCTTGCTGTAGGAAGGGTATTATTAAATTGGAGAGGGTTTAAAAAAGATTTACCAGGATATTGCTGGGCCTGGAGGATTTGAGTTATAAGGAGAAGCTGGGTAGGCTTGGACGTTTTTCATTGCAGCGTAGGAAGTTGAGGGGTGACCTTTTAGAGGTTTATAAGATCATGAGAGGCACAAATAAGGTGAAGAGCAAAAATCTTTTCCCTAGGGAGCATATTTTTAAGGCAAGAGGAGAAAGATTTAAAATGGAACTTTTTCACACAGAGGCATGTAGAGTGAACTGCCAAAACGCAGGTACAGTTACAATGTTTAAAAGATGTTTGGATAGGTACATGAATAGGAAAGGTTTAGAGGGATATGGGCCAAAGGCAGGCAAGTGGGACTAGTTTAGTTTGGGAACATAGTCAGCACTGTGCAGTATGACTTTATGAAGCAATTCAATCATTTTAAAATAAATGTATGTGCTTTTCAACAATATTAGATGCATTGCAGAGATATTGAAGTCACCTTTTCATTTGACATTTTAATCGCAACATAGATTTATAAAACCCTACATTTTACAAAATAAGAGCAAACAGCTTTGATAAATATGTATTTAAAATGGCACAACTTGTTTTAAATATCATTGCTTACTGATAAGGAAGAGACTGAAAAATCTTCACCTTGGCCAGAGTTCAAGATGGAATCCAATTGAAAAAAAACTAAATTGTTTGTACGGAACCTTTAAAGGCCAGGTCAGTTGAGTTTCTTTCATCCTTTAAAATTTCAATGGTATGTTTTGGAATGGGAATCTAGAAAATATTCATTTTGCAATGCCCAACATCAGTTGGCTAGCTTCAATACATTACAGGTCAATGGAGTGAATAAATTTGCTATCATTCATTTTATGCTATTGCACAAAATGCAAATTATCTCCCTTGTGCCTGGAGCAGGTGTAAGCATTGTAAGTGAATGGAAATGAGGTGTATATTTCCTCCTGCCATGGCATGCAGGCATTTATTCAGAATTGTATCTAGAAAATTGAGACTTATACCTTGCACACCAGTCAGATCAGAGAGCTGAAACTAAGAGTAGTAGATGGTAGCACAAGCTTTTTATGTTCCGGAGACATGGGTGCATGTAGCAAAACTAGTATTTAACATTCATTCCTATAATCTCTTGAGAAGTCAATGGTGAGCTGCCTTCTTTAACCTGAGAAGTGACAATCAAGGGATGTAAATATAGTTCTGAGTCAAGTGGAGTGTGACGTAGAGGGTCGTGCCTGCTGTTTTTGTTTTGTATGATAGAGGCTGTGGGTTTAGAAAGTGTTGCTAAAGGTGTCTTGGTGCTTTGTCAAAGTGCAACTTATATACAGTACACACTGTTGTCACTGCGCAGCATTTCTACAGGGAGTGAGCGATTAAGGTTATGGATGAATGCCAATCAAGTGGAACATTTTGTCTTGGATGCTCTCGAGCTTCTTGAGTGTTGTCGAAGCTAGGCCCATTTGGCACTGGAAAATATTCCATCACACTTTTAAATCATGCCTTGTAGAGAGTGGGCAGTCTATGTGAATTCTGAAGACTCTCACTAATCACAGAATCTCTGCTATGACCTATGCTTATCACCATAGCATTTTTGCATGGCTGTTCCAATTTTATTTCTAGTCAATGATAATGCTCAGGATTGGAATTTCAAAGCAGGGCTTGAAACGTGATACCCAACGAATATATATATATTTTTTTAATTGACTCAAAGAATGTGGCATCACTGGCTGGCCAACATTTATTTCCCATCACTAAGTGCCCTTGCAAAGGTGCTGTGAGCTGCCTCTTAATTTGCTGCAGATCATGTGCTGTGATTTGACCATAATGCCCTTAGGAAGGGAATTCCTGGATTTTGACACAGCAACAGTGAAGGAACAGCGATATATTTCCAAGTCAGGATGTTGAGTGGCTTGGAGGGGAATTTGCAGATGGTGATTTTTCCATTAATCTGCCACTTTTCTCATTCTAGTGGGAGTAGTGGTGGGTTTGGAAGACATTGCCTGAGGATCTTTGGTGAATTTCTGCAGTGCATTTGTAATTAGTGCTGCTACTGAGCGTCTGTGGTGGAGGGAGTGAATGTGGTGCCAATCAAGTGGGTTGCTTTGTCCTGGATGGTGTCAAAATTCTTGAGTGTTGTTGGAGTTGCACCCATCCAGGCAAGTGAGTGCTAAACATTGATGATTGCACAATGAACATCCCCACATCTGACCTGATGATAGAGGGAAGGTCATTGACGGAGCAGCCATAAATATCACCCTGTGTGCCAAGTATGACTCTAAACAGCGGAGAGTTTGCCTCCTGATATTCATTGATTCCAGTTTTGATTTTAATTTTATTGTGATGCATATTTTACAGTAAGAATGCAATAAAATACAATGAAAAGCTTTCATTTGTCACCATTAGATTAGATTACTTACAGTGTGGAAACGGGCCCTTCGGCCCAACAAGTCCACATCCACCCAGACCCATTCATCTACATTTACCCCTTCACCTCACACTACGGGCAATTTAGCATGGCCAATTCACCTAAGCTGCACACTTTTGGACTGTGGGAGGAAATCGGAGCACCCGGAGGAAACCAGAGCCATTTTCAATAATTTCAGAATAAAGAAAATAAAGATGTGACTTGAAGAGAGTCCATCAGGCCTGAGCCCGCTCATCATTGTCAATGACACCTAAGGCTCCTTGATGCCTTGGTCGAATGATATCATGGGCTGTCACTCTCCCCTCACCTCCACAATTCAGCTCTTTTATTCATGTTTGAACCAAGGCTATAATGTGGTCAGGACCTGAGACGCCCTGGCGGAACCTAAACTGGGCATCACTGAGCAGGTGATACTTCACATCACCGTCAATAACATGGAGTCATAGAGTCATAGAAATATACAGCACAGAAACAGACCCTTCAGTCCAACTTGTCCAGCCGACCAGACAGTCCAAAGATGTGCAGGTCAGGTGAATTGGCTATGCTAAATTGCCCGTAGTGTTAGGTAAGGGGTAAATGTAGGGGTATGGGTGGGTTACACTTTGGCGGGTCGGTGTTGACTTGTTGGGCCGAAGGGCCTGTTTCCACACTGTAAGTAATCTAATCTAATCTAATCTAAACTAATCTGGTCCCACTTGCCAGCATTTGGCCCATATCCTCCAAACCCTTCCTATTCATATACTTATCCAGATGCCTCTCAAATGTTGTAATTGTAATTGTAATTGTACTAGCCTCCACCACTTCCTCTGGCAGTTCCTTCGTACACATACCATGCTCTGCGTGAAAACACAGTGGCACAGTGGTTAGCACTGCTGCCTCACAGCATCAGAGACCCGGGTTCAATCCCCACCTCAGGCAAATGTCTGCGTGGACTTTGCACATTCTCGTCGTGTCTGTGTGGGTTTCTCCGGGTGCTCTGGTTTCCTCCCACAGTCCAAAGATGTGCAGGTCAGGTGAATTGGCCATGCTAAATTGCCCATAGTGTTAGGTGAAGGGGTAAATGTAGGGGAATGGGTCTGGGTGGGTTGCTCTTTGGAGGGTCAGTGTGGATTTTGTTGGACCGAAGGGCCTGTTTCCACTCTGTAAGTAATCTAATCTAAAAGACTTTGCCCCTTAGGTCCCTTTTTCTTCTACCATTTTATTAATGATCAAGAGTAGACTGATGAGGCAGTAATTGGTCAGGGTAGATCTATCCTGCTTTTTGTGTACTGTGAATATCTGGGCTAATTTCCACATTGTCAGGTAGATGGCAGCATTGTAATTGTACTGGAACAGCTTGGCTAGGGGAACAGCAAATTCTGGAGAACAAGTCTTTCGTACTATTGCTAGAATATTGTCAGTGCCTACAGCCTTTGCAGTGTCCAGTGCCTCAAATCATTTCTTAATATCATATGGAGTGAATCAAATTGGCTGAGGATTTGTATCTGTAATGCTGGGGACCACTGGAGGAGGCCAAGATTGATCATGAACTTGGCACTTCCGGCTGAAGATTGCTGCAAATGTTTCAGCCTTATCTTTTGCACTGATGTGCTGGGCTCTTCCATCATTGAGGATGGGGATATTTGTGGAAATCCCGTCCTCCAGTGAGTTGTTTAACTGTTCACCACCATTCATGATTGGGTGTGGCAGAACTGGTTAGATCTGATCCATTGGCTGTGGGATCACTTAGCTCTGTCTATCACTTGCTCATTATGCTATTTGGCATGCAAGTAGTCCTGTTAGGTATCTTCTCCAGGTTGATACCTCATTTTTAGATATGCCTGGTGCTGCTCCTGGCATGTCCTCCTTAACTCTCCATTGAGGCAGGGGTGATTGCCTGGCCTGATGTTCACAGTTGATTGAGGATATACTGGGCCAAGAGGTCATAGATTGTGCTAGAGTGTAATTCTTGATGGCCACAGTGCCTCATGGATGCTTGGTTTTGCGTTGCTAGATCTGTTCCAAGTCTGTCCCATTTAGTACAGTGATAATGCCACACAATAGAGCATACTCGCAGTGTGAAGTTAGGACTTCATCTCAAACAGTACAGCACAATGGTCACTCTTACTGGCACTGTCATAGACAATAACATTGGCCTGGTTGGTCAGAAGGCAAGCTCACAGTCTTGATTGTGGTACTGAGCACCTCAGGAGACGACAGTTGCAAGTCTGACCTCGCAGCAATTATTCTGGAGTGCTTTACCTTTATATCTTTGGACCTTGGAGCAACCTTGTAATAATGTCATGGAGCCGCTCCTCATTGGGCATAAATAACATTGTGAGGATGAAGTTAAGAAAAAGAGATAAGAAGAGTGAAATGCTTGCAGAGAAGGGTGTGGAGTAGATGAATAGCATTTAGCTGATAGTTTATGGAACAGTCTTTCAATTTTGTAACCGTAAGATTAGAACCTGAAATCCGATTACCATCTATTTTAATAATTAGTCTTAGTATGTAATTATTATTAAGAAGCTTAATTCTGAAGGTAGTTCTTGACTTTGCATTGTCCTCCACTATTCTGCCTTAAACGCTAGCTCTTGGAAGTTGGAGTAAAATAACACAATATAAAATCATGGCAATGATGGGTTCCACTGGCTAGAAAATCACGGCAGCAATAAAGATCAAGAAATTGCCTGGGGAAGAGAACAACTCAGAAAGGTATCTTTTCCAAAACAACGTTGGTCGAGTTTTAAGACCAGCTAGCTATCAGAAGAACCACAGAACTGAACAGCTGCTGTGAAGGAAAAACCTTTGAATAGAAAACTCCTGTGGAGAAACCACCAAAAACAATTCTCAGTCTCAATAAAACATTTTACAGCTAGTAATAGATCAACAAGAAAAGTAGCTATGAGAGCAGCAAGAGCTCACTACCAGCCAAGGACATTGATCTGGATTGATTACCCATGAAAATGGGTGGATACTGGAAACCCAAAGCAAATCCAGTTCCAGGGGAAGAAAAACACAAAAATCTGGCCTGGGAAGCAGAGTTAAGGCTTCTGGCAGTGGCTTAGCAGTTTCTAAACTATTTACTCAGCAAAGTTAAAACAAGCAGGTTCACAAAATTCTTCAGAAACAGACTTAAAGTAAATCAATTGAAAACATTGGGATTAAAAATCGTTTCTTGGAATGTGAAGTTTCAGAGCCCTATCAGTGAAATTAGTTACATTTTTCTTATTTTGACAGTTTAGGTGAGAGGCACAGTTTTATTCAGGAACTAAAGAATAATTGATTTTAATTGTTAATAAACAGCATTAGAGATAAAGAAAAAAATGCAATTTAGATCACATGCTGTCGAATCCAGTACAAAGATACCTTGGACACAAAATATTGGCTCAAACAACCTCAAAGCAGCCATTTTTGATACAGTCACTAAATCTATGAATCTTATTGATTGAAACCATTTTGGTCAAAGTTTCTACCCACAGGTCTTTTAGGAATTCTTCAGGCATCTTGGAAAAGGCTGTTTTCATTCACTTTTATGAATGTGCCATATTGGTAAAGGAAGGCTGAACATTACAATGAAAATTGCACTCACAATAGCAGAAACTTTAACAGCTTTTAGTTGCACTACAGTAGCAATGATTCTACAACAACTGCAATTAATTTTGAGTACTTAACTAAAAAATTGTAGAACAAATAAATCAAAATACGAAGTGATCATTTAAACCGAGAAAATAATGAACAACCTTAAGTGCCTAACAACAATCAGCCAATGCAACAAAATTCCAATCTTTTCACCAGTTAAATTCAAGCTGTCAGATCCATTTAATAGATCATCAAACTGATAAACGTGGAGAGCCAATTCCTCAGATTTCAAACAGTTTTGGGGTCATACACCATATCAATGCTGATCAGGTTGGCACACTTCTTGGCTATAAGAAGAACAGCTAATCATGTACTACATGAAATGATGACTAACAAATGACATTTGATAACCCAACAGCCTCTGATCAATATTTCTTTTCAGAACAAACAGGACACCAGCGAAACCATGCTTCAATTACAGGATCCAAATCTCAGGAAAATATGTTAATAGTTTCATTTATAATCTGCATGATCTAAACCACACAGCTCTGGAAACTTACACCAAGACCTTATTTGTGACAGAATTATTGTTGATCTGTTGGATGAAGCAATCAAGAAAGGATCGAACTCGACAATGAGTTGTTTAATTAGCAGTGGATTTAGAAAATTGTTCGAGAAGCATTATACATCAAAAGTTCCATTTAGTACAGAATATTCTATAGGTAGTGTTGACTACTTGAAACACAATACGGCATTCGACCAGAGAAAACAGTAGACATGACATTTTACACAAAATCTTAAATGATCTAATGTTACTGTATCTTGTTGCAGGTGTAGTTCTAAATCCCCACATCAGCAAAGACAAAGACGTTCAGCCTTACATCAACAATGTGTTCTTTGTAGAAAAAATGGTCATTTCTTAAAGATGTGCTTCATTCTAAAGAACATGCTAAGTATCAAACAAATTTTTCCAGCCAACAGATATATTCATGCTTGTGAACAGAACCTTGAGGAATAGATCGGACACTGTGATGAAATAGGTTTCTTTATATGAAGACCAGCTATCTACAGATAAACACCATCAACCGATCCAGATTGGAATGACGAAGAAGGAAAAATAATCTATCATCTTTACTGCAGGAACCAACCCCACACTGAGACATGATTGGGTACTATAGGAAGTTGCCACCAAGTGCCACTACATAAACTGATCCGTTGCTTCATACTGTGAGTTTAGGGCATGTGGTTCGATCTTCAGAGCAATTAAATCTCTGGCCTAACAGAAGCCAGTAGACAAAAAAAGGTAAATAACTTTACCTCAAGTGTTATTATACAATCCCATAGCCCACTGATCAAGTTAAAGTTTTAAGGAGGGGTGAGAGATTTAGAGAAAAATATGTGCTGTAAATGTTGTAAAAAGAAATAAGATTAGAGCAGGGTGTTTCAATGAATACCATGTACTGTTGTATTTAGCTTTCATGTGAAATAAACAGCATTATCAAGATGGCTTTTCCTAATTCTTGACCTTGCCTTATCCCTGACCAGTTTGTTTGTGTTATGATTCCAGGTGATGTAATTTCTGGATAAGTCAGATCCCAGACTCAAATCTGGCTTGATAAGTAATATTTGGATTTTTTTGGTTTTAATGAGGTAGTCATTCACTGAAACACAAACACACAATGCTGAAGATTCAGGTTAATAATAAAACACCAAGTTTATTACACAAAAGGAAAGCTTCCTATTGTTCGTCTCCAGTGGGCCACCTATGATGCCGTATGAGGAGGCATTGTATGTTAACATCAGGTCTACCTTGGGATCATAGTGTACCAACACATTAAAGGATGATAATTGTTTCTTTACTTCTTCAAAGGATAAGGCCTGCCTATGACAAAAGCTATGTCCATTTCCAAGGCTGACCCTTTTCTAGCAGTTGGCACAATGGTGCCATGAAGATAAAATAAAATAATTCAAACTATTGGCTAACAAAACAATGTAAAGATTTTTAAGCAGACAGTAAAATACAATCCTCTTAATCCTAACACTTCTTTTCAATACTCATGCAGAAACAATTTCCTTCTCTTTTACATCTTCGGGCTTTGTATTTTTGGATTGACTCTCCAGTTCTAGGTACAGGACAAGCCAAGGGACAGCATGCTGTCTGAAAGACTTTGGGGTAATACTAAAGACCTCAGTTTTGGAAGTGCAAGTGGGTTCAATTTACCTCCAGTGGAGTAGTTTTCAAGTGGTGCTAGGTAAGAAAATTGACCTCAATCTGCATGCATGAAGGAACAACTTTAAATTGTTCTGTCTAGTTTAGCTAAATAGAACACTAGCCTAATCATATAAATGGTCCATAAATGCAATATTCACACAAATTAATAAAAGTTGGAGTCAAATCTCAACGAAAATGCAGTATATAGTAGTGTGACAAAACAGGACAGCACCAGATTCTGGATCTTCCTGGATTTCAGGCCAGGCAGTCCAGGATGTGGGAGGATTTGAACAAACTTGGTCAGGTGGGTTGGGGTTGTGGGGGAAGGAAAGAGGGGTGCAAAACAGCTAACTCATGCAGCACAACACCGCATCTCTGCAGCCAGTAGCTGAATTGTCCAGGTAAGTCATTTCTTTTTTATTTTACTCAATTAAAATTAATTGATGACACATTCTGAAAATACCCCATTTTTAGATAACTCCACATTTTGAACTGCTTGCAATTGGGACTTTGTACCTGTAATTTAACAACTATTTATGCTTGTGCTATATTATACCTCTATATCACACTGCAATAACAGGACTAGTAGTCTAAAAGTTCCATTCTACGCAGTTCAAATACGATAATGTGCACCAAAAAAAGTAACTGGCTCACTGGATTTTTTAGCAATGTGGTTGAGCCAGTCATCGCTTCTCTATATGTTAACTGGGCCCAAGAAGCCAGAAGCCCATTCCTTACAATAAATACCAACAAAATTGTATATCACTGTTTCCTCAATTCTCATGAGTTGCTGACAGTGCACTGTATCCTGCGGCAGCAGAGACCTCAATCAAAATGTGCTAAGTCATCAAACATCAGGGCCAAAGGTAGAGCTCTGGGGACCTGGGAATTTGAAAATATTCATACAAAATGCAGGCTGGTCACTAAGAGTTTAACATTTTGATGATAATTGTACATTCCAAATGGAGGGTTTGATACATCCTTTATCTTCCTTTTTATAGATTTGACTACCATGCTGTGTGCTTCCAGCAGTTTCTGGTTTCATCTCAGAAGTCCAGCAGCTCAGTTACCTTTTTACCTCTTTTTAAGATTACAATTATTCCTCACACACTGAGACAGAAATGCTCTCAATCATAACAATTCTAAACTTCAAGCAGTTAGATAGTTCCCAAGAGCAAAAATGCAACCACTTCTCTTCACATTGGTAATTATATACAAAACACTGCCCGATGCAGTCACATACAATGGATTTTTGTAGCCAAGGGGAAGCAGGTTTGAGAGTACATAACAAGTTCAATGCCTGAAGAGCAAAGTTGGGTCAGAAACCCAACATCATTAGGTCAACTTTCAGATGTCACCTGGGTGGTTTGCAGACAAACATGGAATTCCTTTGAGTTTGTCAGATTTTTGTCACTTAATTATTCTGGAAACTGAGCGCTGTTTGGAACAAACATGCTGGTTTTGAAGTAAATTAAATGACTTATTGTCACTTGCCTTTTACAGTGAATAATACAGTAAAATACAGCGAAAAGTTTCAACTGTCACCGTAATCTGGCACCATTTTGAATAGATTAAGAATAAAAAGATATAACTGAATGAGTTTATCTTTGTTCTGCTTCCTCGGCCATCAGCCCTGAGCCAGCTCATGCTGCGCTTCCACCCTTCCTCCACCTCCTGCGGCCAGAACCACCAACATAGGTGTCACCACTCTTCAGGCACTATCTCTTCACCACTGGGCCCACATCGCTGGTGCCACTGCTGGTGCCGGATCCCGTGCTGAACTCACACTCCACCCGCAACCAAGCCCGTCCCCAGCTCCCCTGCCACCACCACCGCCAATAACAACAAGACCCCACTCCAGACCTGCTGCGACCACAACCAGGAATAGCATTCAATGCACCAATTGTTTTTAGCTTTCAGCTCGTTGCCAGGGTCCGTAAGGGGAGGGCACAGTGAGGAGAATTTCTTAAGTGAGACTGACAGCTTGAGAAGATTTCGACCCGTGAAACTTAAGAGCTCAAACTGTGGTGATGAAAGGCCAGTACTGGGAGCATTCCTTCTGAAAGGCACTTCCAGTCTGGGAAGTCACTGCCTTACATTTTACTCAGTTGCATTTCCTGGCTTCCACCATGGCATGCACTTAGTGCTAGAGAAATGGCAACACCAGCAGCAGCAACAGGACAAACACCAGCAGCAGAACGTTTACCTTCTTTTCAACCACTTGTCGTTCCACAAGGTGAAGGGAATGGACATAGAGATCCAGCTCTAGGAGCTAACAGAAAACAATCTGCTCTCTTGTGACATCTAAATGGCACTGACTCAAGACATTTAGGCTTTCACCACAGACCACCTGCTGAAATCTGCAGGTCATTCAGCTTTCCAGCCCTTGATCTACTTTGTGTCCTATCTCTGCTTATTTCTTCTCCTTTGAAAGACAAGCTAACATTCCATTAGCTTCTTTAATAACATTTGTAGCTGTCTACTTAGTCCCGATGATTTACATGCATGGACTCCTAAGACTGATCAGCCACAGTTCTTAGCTTCTCACCATTTACAAGATATTCTGATCTACCTTATGTTATGGAACACACCAAACCCCCTCAAAATATATTTAGAAGATAGCCTAGACTTCAACTTTTTTTTTATTTTTAAAAGGTGAGTATAAGGTATTGTGTTCCGAATTCGATTGGTCAAACTACGAGGCTTGAAGCAAAACATACTTTATTCTTTCACTATAGTTAAAATGCAAACAAAAAATAAATTGGAATAACTTAATTCCATTGCAAAACTGAGCAAAATAACAGATTATTTAACTACTAAACAGCCCCATAAATACACCATTTGCAAAGGCACATTCAGTAAAATAGATTGTCCCACATGCAATTCTCTAGTCCAAGAAGAAAAAAAATCATGAGAAAACTCAGGGAGAGAGAGAGACAGAATTTGAGTGATTTGCTGTAGCAAGGAGAGATGTATAACAGCTTCCAAATCCCAACAATTACTAAATGCTAAACTAAAATCCTGGTGCTATGGGAACATGGCTCCACCCACTCATGCTGCTTCTATTGTTTTAACTTTTTTAAAAAACTGTGAGGCCTCAGAAGCTGTTTACTTTATTGGCTTGGAACAGATGCTCAGTCTCAACCTCTCTTCGTTAAAAAAAAGGACAAAATACACCTCTTAATATAATATTGTCAAACTTACTTACCTTTACAATGGGTGAGCTCCTAACCTGGGCAAAACTGTGTGAGATAGAGTGCAAATACTTAATTGATCATTATCTCTGAAACCCTTTATTAAATTTACACTTAAAATACACCGTACTTCCTGTCATCAGCAAACTTCGGCATACAGTGATCTATATTTCCACCTAAGTTACTGCTAAATATGTTGATTAGTAGGAATGCAATGGCTGTCAGGGAGGAATAGCACCTCTCACAAGTCAACTGGTACACGACAACAAAGCAAAATGAGGCAGCCAACAGCCTGTAAGGATTTCAAGCAGTTGATTATGAATTTTCCCGAGGAAGAGAAATTCACGAAACAGGCTTTAAAGCAGCTGGTATAAATAGAAACTCTTCACAATCTTAGGAAAGCACCCGAGGACAGTCAGTCAAAGTAATTCTGATGACAGTGGAATTTATTTGAAACTGGAAACAACTTACAATGTCTGCTGTAATGACTGCAGTTCCATGGAGAGTGCAAAATATGAAAGGTACAAAAGGAAAATGTCCCCCTCTGTATTTTAAAGTGTAAGTGGCCTTGAAAAAAAATGTTCAACCAATATTTGTTGAACTTTGTGAAAGGAAAATTTAAAAATAAAACAAAATCTTGTGTCATTCTTTTGGCTGTCAACTACTGAAGTTCAAATCTCTTTTTAAACACTATAGGTATCTACTGTCATTGTGATGAAATTACTTGTTGACATTTTACCAGTTCAGTAACAATGTACTTCCAGGACTCCTGACTGACACTGAATCCTCAGACTTATTCCCAGTCAATAATGGGTGAGATAGGGCTACGTGCTAGCACTATCAATCCCCTTCAGTATGTTTTTCACCCCTATGCTTGTCGATATTTTTCACGATGGTGATCCTGACACCAAAATCAAACATCACCTGGATGGGAAGGTAAGGTCTCCCAAGGTTATACTTCACAGCTTCCTGTTTGCCAATAACTATGCCGACCAGATATCCCAACCCCAATCTAGTCCCATCTGCCAGCATCCGGCCCATATACCTTCAAACCCTTCTTATTCATGTACCCATCCAAATGCTTCTTAAATGTTGCAATTGTACTAGCCTCCACCACTTCCTCTGGCAGCTCATTCCATACATGTACCACCCTCTGTGTGAAAAAGTTGCCATGCAGGTCTCTTTCAAATCTTTCCCCTCTCCCTCTAAACTTATACCCTCTAGTTCTGGATTCCTCGACCCAGGGAAAAGATTTTGCCTATTTATCCTATCTATGTCCCTCATAATTTTGTAAACCTCTATAAGGTCACCCCTCAGCCTCCGACGCTCCAAGGAATACAGCCCCAGCCTGTTCAGCCACACCTTATAGCTCAAATCCTCCAACCCTGGCAGCATCCTTGTAAATCTTTTCTGAACCCTTTCATGTTTCACAACATCTTTCCGATAGGAAGGAGACCAGAATTGCACACAACATTCCAACAGTGGTCTAACCAATGACCTGTACAGCCGCCACATGACCTCCCAACTCCTGTACTCAATACTCTGACCAATAAAGGAAAGCATACCAAACACCTTCTTCACTATCCTATCTACCTGCGACTTCACTTTCAGGAAGCTATGAGCCTGCAATCCAAGGTCTCTTTGTTCAGTAACACTCCCAAGGACCTTACCATTAAGTGTATAAGGCCTGCTAAAATTTGCTTTCCCAAAATGCAGCACCTCACATTTATCTGAATTAAACTCCATCTGCCACTTCTCAGCCCATTGGCTCATCTGATCAAGATCCTGTTGCAATCTGAGGTAACGTTCTTCGCTGTCCAGCACACCTCCAATTTTGGTGTCATCTGCAAACTTACTAACCATACCTCTTACGCTCGCATCCAAATCATTTATATAAAT
>NC_057713.1:103700687-103716172 GCF_004010195.1 Chiloscyllium plagiosum | reverse complement strand
CACAATATTCCAAATGTGATCTGACCAGACCCTTATACAGTATTAATGGTGCATCTCTGGTCTTATATCCTAGTCCTCTTGAAATGAATGTTAACATTGCATTTGCCTTCTTAACTTCCAACTGAACTTGCATGTTAACCTTAAGAGAATCCAAAACTAGCACATCTAAGTCACTTTGCGTTTCAGATTTCCAAAGCCTTTCCCTGCTTAGGAAATAGTCCACAAGTCTACTCTTCTGACCAAAGTGCATAACCTCACACCTTCCCACATTGTGTTCCATCTGTCTCATCTTTGCCCACTCTCCTAGTCTATCCAAGTCCTTCTGCAGCCTCCCCACTTCCTCACACTCTCTGTCCCTTCACTTACCTTTGTGTCACCTACAAACTTAGCAACAATGCCCTCAGTTCTTTCATCCAGATCATTAACGTATAATCTGAATAGTTGCGAAACTCCACTTATCACTGGCTGTCATCCTGAAAAAGACCCCTTTAGCCCCACTCTTTGTCTTCTGCCAGTCAGCCAATCCACTATCCATGTTAATACCTTTCACTTAACACCATGGGCTGTTACCTTATTTAGCAGCTTCCTGTGTGGCACCTTGTCAAAGGCCTAATGAAAATCCAAATAGATCACATCCACTGGCTCTCCGTTGTCTAACTTGCTCATTGTCCTCTCAAAGAATACTAATAGATCTTTCAGGTATGATCTCCCCTTGACCAGAACCTGTCAACACGGATAAGTTCACTTTCTCAGCAGCACATTCTCTCATATTGTCTATATTGATTATAAGGCACATGCAGCCGTTGACAGGTTTTGGTCTTGACCCTGTGAATGAAGTTTGTCTGCTAAAGTGAATGTCTACAGAGGAACAATCCTGCCCATTCTGCTCTCCATATGTGAGACTTAGATGTGTATCAGCCTCATGCCAAGAGGTTCAACAATTCTCTTTTTCAGCTGCCTCCATAAGCTTCTCACTGACAGGACAAAATGACAAGACACTGAGATGCTCACCTGGAGTGACATAGTCATAGAGTCATAGAGACGTACAGCATGGACCCTACAGTCCAACCCGTCCATGCCGACCAGATATCCCAACCCAATCTAGTCCCACCTGCCAGCACCTGGCCCATATCCCTCCAAACCTTCCTATTCATATACCCATCCAAATGCCTCTTAAATGTTGCAATTGTACCAGCCTCCACCACATCCTCTGGCAGCTCATTCCACCCTCTGCGTGAAAAAGTTGCCCTGCAGGTCTCTTTTATATCTTTCCCCTCTCACCCTAAACCTATGCCCTCTAGTTCTGGACTCCCCCACGCCAGGGAAAAGACTTTGTCTATTATGCCAAGAGTTCACACCAAATTGCAAAAGTCAAAACTGAGTTGGGATGGTCATTGAGCCAGATGCCTACACAGCAGAACAAATTTTCTATGTAGTGCTTCACTTTGGGGTATGACTTCATGCCAATCAAACGCAGCTTCAGAAGGACGCTCTATGGGCTTCACTTCGCAGGTTTGATGTCGAATCTTGGAAGAAGTTTGCCCAGAATCACTGTCTTTTCGGAAACCAAAAATAAATGCTGTGGCTTGCTTCAAATGTAAACGCCCATCAGAAACAGAGTGAAAACTCAGAAGAGGAAATACTGTGCCAACAAGCCTTTCAAAACTCAAAAGGACTGCAGGATCCTCTCCTATTTTCTGAAATCCTTCTAACAGTCAGCAAGGCAGCCACCAGAACCGTGCCAAATATCTGCATGATGAACATGATCATCTTCGCCTCAAAGAACAAACCTCAAAGGTAAGCAAAGGGCTTCTCAACAAATGACAAGAAAAAAATTAATCATCACAATTGGGGTACATACCTGCTTTCTCAATTTCTTGTGTCCTACCTCCCAACCAATTCCTTAATCATGCCAAAAGATTCTCTCAAAATCATAGAATTGAAGTTTTGTTGAAAGTCATCATGAAACCCACACATGGTAACATGGCACGAGTTGCCAAATACCTCTGCATCCAAAGACAAAGGGCACCTCAAATATTTAACAAGAACTGAAAGAACTGCACATACTGTAAATCAGAAACAAAAACAGAAATTGCTTGAAAAGCTCAGCAGGTCTGGCAGCATCCATGAAGAGAAGTCAGAGTTAGAAATCAGAAATTTAACTCTGATTCCTTTTCACAAATGCTGTCAGACCTGTTGAGCTTTTCCAGCAACTTCTGTTTTTGTTCCTCAGGTACTTATTTGTTCATGGAGTGTTTGAGCCTTTTGAAGCTGAAGAAAATTTAAACCTAAATAATTTCTACCAATTTAGTAGCCAAAAGCAGTGAAAGAAAACTCAATAAACCAAAGTTCACGGAATGTTTCATTGTTTTTCACATGTAATTGCTAACCTGATCGCTGCTTTTTCCAAAGCGTCTGGGTTATCAACGGAGAGGAACTCCTCCGCTAGGACTTCTTCTGGATTCTGTGAATCAACGGCATTCCCTATTTTTTCTTTTCTTTTTTCATCCTTCCCTTCAAATCTTGCACCACTGTGCCGCAAAGAGGTCTGGGATTTTGAACCTAGAATTTAAAAGGAAAGGAGATAGTTTATTTTAAGCTACAGTATATATAAGTCTTAGGTAACAATTTCATCAGCAATAACTTGCATTTAAATAGCACCATTATTGCCATCAACTATACCAAACAGTTCACAGTGGCAATATCAAGCAAAATTTATCGTTGAGCAACTTAAACAGAATCTTTGATAGGGTGAGTAAAAATATCAAAGGGGTTTACTTTTAGGGATCTCTTTAAGGAGGAGTGAGTGAGTGAGAGAGAGAGAGAGAGAGAGATGGAGAATAAAAGATATTCAGGGCTATAATTATAATGCCTAGGTCGAGACAGCTGAAGACAATACCAACAATGATGGATTGATGAAAGCAGCAATGAGTAAGAAGCCAGGATTGGAGGAGTGCATAGATCTTAAAAGGTTACAGAGCTGGAGAAAGCTTGCAAAAGATAAGGAGAGCGAAGATATGAAGGGATTTGAAAACCAAGATGATAATTTTAAAAGGTGTTGCCAACTCGGTTCAATGTAGGTCAGAAAGCAAAAACATGATGCGTAAATTGGACTTGTGTGCACTAGGGTCCAAGCAGCTGAGGTTTAGACCATAGGACAATAAGAAATAGATACAGAAATAGGGTGTTTAGCCCCAACATTCCTCTCATCCACTTTCCTGCCCTTTCTCCATAACCCCTGATTCCCCTATTGACCAAGAATCTATGCATCTCAACCTTAAATATACACAAGGACTCTGCCTCTACAGCTCTCTGTGGCAAAGAGTTCCAAACATTCATGAACCTCTGAGGGAAGAAATTCCTCCCTATCTCAATCTTAAATCGGTGCTTCTCTATTCTGAGAACACAGCTTCTGCTCCCAAGAAGGAAAATAAATTCTGAGCTTAACACTGTCAGCCATGAAAGAATCCTAAATGTTTCAATTAGATCACCTCTTATTCTTCTAAACTCCAAAGAATACAGTCACAACTTATCTAACCTTTGCTTGTAACACAGTCGCTCCATATCAGGGATCTTCCTCATGAACCTTCTTTGAATCGCCTCCAATTAAATGATATTTTTTCTTAAATAAGGGGACCAAAACTACTCACAATACTCCAGATGTGATTTCACCAGCACTTTGTACAGTCACAGAAAGACTGCCCTACTGCTATATCTCAATTCTCTTGAAATAAGGGCCAACATTCCATTAGAAGGGCTTATGCCCGAAACATCGATTCTCCTGCTCCTCAGATGCTGCCTGTCCTGCTGCGCTTTTTCAGCACCACACTTTTCAACTCTGGTCTCCAGCATCTGCAGTCCTCACTTTCTCCAACATTCCATTAGCCTTCCTGATTACCTGATGCATCTATATGTTGATGCTCTGTGTTTTGTGCACATGTATCCCCAAGTCTCTTTGTGTTGCAGCTTTCTGTAGTTTCACTCCATTGAAATAATACTGTTATTTTGTTTTCCTTTCCAAATAAATAACTTCACATTTTCCCACATTATAGGCCATTTGTCAACTTCTTGCCCACTTACTTGACCTATAAACATCTCTCTGTAAAATATTTATATCCCTCTCACAACTTGTCTTTCCACCTATTTTTGTGTCCCAATTACGATGAAAATCTTAATGGCTTGCTTTTTTTGTATCAGACACACCCAAATGCAGAAATAGGTCTGAATGTTATTTAAATATTTTAAACTCTGCTAGGTAGTCTGCTGTTACCCCAATTTAAACTGCAGAATTTTGTAGACATTTCAACAATATGCCTTGGGCCTTCCCTTCCTTGCAAGCATTGCAGCACATACTGTGACCATTTGCCTTTATGAAGTGAGTTAAATGGGCTTGTTGATGGGGGCTTACCTGCTGACCAACATGTTGTGATTTCAGCATTTTTGACACTATAACAAACAAATACATTAGGGATTGTCTCATGGAACTTGGCACCATTTAAGACTGTCAACTATGAGTTTAATCTGTAAATGAATTTGCTTGCTAACTGTTCAAACATGATAGGCCTCAGCAGAGCAATGTTGCTGCACTTCATATTATGCTTAATATAATGGCTTAATAATCATTAAGTAGGGATTGATTAACTCCAATAGTTCGTATATTTAAAACAGTAAATGTTTATGAAGCAGATTTTAAGCAAATCAACTGATTTTCATGAGTGCAGTTAGCAACTAACTGGCAGACAGATTCACAACATTATACACACACAGCATATTTTAAAAGTGGGCTCTATAAAGACTAGAGATATACACAACATATAGAATGAAAGTAATATAGACAGCAATATAAAACAGGTTATTAACAGCATTTACAAGTATATAAAAGGGAGAGTAGCTGAAGGAAACATTGGTCTCTTAGGGCCAGAGGAAAACAAAATCATGGAGAATTAGGAAACTGCAGAGATATTGAACAAATATTTTGTGTCTGTCTTCACAGTAAAAGACAGAAATTACACAGCAGAAATAAAGTGTAATTAAGAGTCTGAAAGGAACACAGAACTTAAGCAATTAGCGTCAGCAGAGAACAAATATTGGAGGAATATATAGAATTAAAATCCACCAAAACCTGAGGACCTGATGGCTTTCATCCTAACATTCTAAAATGGGTAGCTGCAAAGTTAACAGATATGGCAATTCTGATTTTATGCAATTCCCTACACTCTATAATGGACCCAAAGGATTGGAAGTTAGCAAATGTAACACCATTATTCAAGAACGGAGGTTAAAAGGAAACACAGAAATCCAGAGTAGTTAGTAGTTATTTGAAAAATTCCAGAACTGAAAAGAGAGACTTGCTGTTGGAGCTTTGCATCATGTACCCATGAAGGCAAACAACAGAATGCTGAATTTCAAATGGTCACCGTGATATATTTTATGGGAGGAAAAGTGTTGATTGCTGGTAAGCTGAGTCTGATTAACTGAAATGTTTCTCTGGACAAAGCAACAGAAAAGTTAAGGCACTCTGAGCTCTCTGGTAAAAAGACAAAAGGCTTGAACGTATCCCTTTTGTTTGCAGAGAACAGGTCCCTGTGAGTGAATGTACTTTGCTTCTATCAGGCATCAATGAGCCATGTTATGAGCTGGCTGATCATATTAAATTGGTTGAGGTTGCTGCTATTGGCACATTCAAGGTTGTTCTGCCCATCTAAAGGTACATGATTTGTTTTCACTTGGTAAACCCAGGATGGTTGAATTTGCTCTATACTTGGCCTATAAAAAAAAATCACTTAAACACGTATACAATATTGCTGAATGGCATGATAGGTAGAGCATCTTTCTGACCTGTTGATTGCATTTCATTCATGTTAACATTACACTGTATCAGAGCTGAAAAATGTGTTGCTGGAAAAGCGCAGCAGGTCAGGCAGCATCCAAGGAGCAGGAGAATCCACGTTTCGGGCATAAGCTCTTCTTCAGGAATGAGGAAAGTGTGCCAAGCAGGCTAAGATAAAAGGTAGGGAGGAGGGACTTGGGGGAGGGGCGTTGGGAATGCGATAGGTGGAAGGAGGTTAAGGTGAGGGTGATAGGCCGGAGAGGGGGTGGGGGCGGAGAGGTCGGGAAGAAGATTGCAGATCAATTAACCTCAAAAGACTCATATGGCTTTTGGTGCTTGTACAATTTGAGCCATACATCTCAGCAAATAGCTGATTAAATAAAGAGCACAGTCCTTTTGTTGTCAATTCACTAATGGCTACAAGATATTCACTTTGTGATTGCTGGGAAATGGGGAATGGAGAGGATTACTGAGTTGAGGTGTTCCTTGATGAGTTGGCCTCTGGGAGGCAGGGGTCCCAGTGACTGCTGCTTCTCTGTCTCCCCCTCTTCCTCCTGCTCTCGCTTTTCCTCATGTACTTGATAGATTCCAGGTTATGCTAAAGATTGGTGCCTCATGATGACAAAGTTACAAATCATGTTAGGAAATCACAAAGCAAGATACACATTCAAGCTTGTATTACGTGTTTCCCCCAGAAAGATCAGGTTGTGAAAGTGCACATTGGGTTGTTGATTTTCTGCTCCAAAATGTTGCTGGGAAGGCAGCTTAAACTCATTGTACTGCTGTTGTGCAGCTGAAGGTGGGTTCTGAAATGGAGTGATAAGCCATGTCCAGAAGATGACCCTTGTAACTTTTAACTTGGCATCCTATTTGGCATTCAGATGTCAAAATTGGTTGCTTTTCATTGCAGAGCAATCAGATCAGCAAAGGTTGTCTGGAAGTGGTGCTTCCTGGAGCAATACATTGTGGAAATAACAAGGGATAAAACTATTTATTCACTATGATATTAAGTATCATAGTTAATATGATAATTAGCATATAGATTATTGTGCAATTCATTAAGAATACTATTGTTAAAGATCTGCTGGGGAAAAATACAGTGTGATTTGTGGTCACAAGACAATTTTACTGTAGTTTTATATTGAGGTACAAGCCAGTTGTTAAATATTCCAGATTAATTCATCGGAAAAATACAAATTCACTGCAATGTGTATGCAGCAAATGGCACCTTGCACCAAGGTTGGGGGGCACACAATTTGGGAAGCATCTTATATTTTTCCTTGCGCAATGAGCTCCCTAGTACTAGAGTGCAGCAGATTACTAGATGTTGCTAATATCATTTATTAAAAAAGCTCATAACAGATAATGTTGAGGTGACAGAGAGCTTCAGAGCTAAAGGCAGGGCTGCCTGTGCCTTGGTTTGAGGTGTGTGTTATGATTGAAACAGGTGATAATCTTTTTAGTCACGTTCATTGGTCAAGCCAAGATGGGATACATGCTTTCCAAAAGCTTTCTTTAACATATGGACACATAAGCTGAGCTCATCAGAATACCCATATCTGCAACCAGACCAATGGCGAGTTAAAGAGCAAATGTGCAATAACAGCAATACATCTCCCAAGCAGAGAAAAAAATCCAGGAATTCCACAAATAAAAACACCATTAGTGTGTGTGTGTATCTTGCATCTTTTGGTGGCCTTACTGTCACATGATATCTACACAGCGGCATTATATGAGCTGTTATTTTAAACAGCTCCATTTCATGACCTTTTAATGTTATATCTCTGAAGCATACATTTTGTGATTATCCAGCTACTTAATCTAACAGATCAGAAACCAATTAACGCTTGTTAAGGAATAGTGAGCAAAATTTGTCCTAATGGCCTGGAAATTTCACCAAATAAAGCATATCACACAAAACTGGTTAAACCAGTGCAGTCTGGTTTCAGTGATCGTTCAGGTTAGTCTAAACAAGTTCTTTAGAGGCTCCACATAGAAAATTGTCCACATCCTCAGATTGAAATAATCACCATTGAGTCTCAGCTAACTGGATCCATTTGTGAATAGTTCAAAATAGCTGAAAGGCTATTATGCAAGTTTAAAACATTGTTTTTATTAAAATTTATTAATGATCTGACAACTGAATAAAACATAATTATTGATGAGTTCTGCATAATTTTATAAGGTTATCTCCAGTTATTTAAAATCAGGGTAGTACATGATTTACCAGGCAACCTGATTAACAATTATGATAAACCAATTGTTCAATTACTTTAATACATCAAAACCAGGTTACTACTTTTAAATGTATGAAGGAAACTATTTAATGTAATGATTTTTTACAATTACATTCTAAAATGATGCCTAATTGCCCTGACTCATGTCGGATATTACTTAGTCAGAAAAAGAAAAACTTCTGAAGACAAGGGTACAATTTGGATTACTGGTTTTGTGCAAATTAGAAACACTTGATCAATTTGTGCAAGACTTGCAAATGATATCAGATTAAAGCTCCATGACATTGCAAAAATACTTTGTTTCTTAGTAATGACTGAGTATCCCACTTGTAGTAGGGTTGGGGTTCGGGTTAATTATCAGCAGGACAAACCCAGCAGTGGCAGCACAAAGTATACAGTCAGTAGGGAGTTTTGGGAGTGCTCAACATTGACTCTGGACAAATGACATCTCATAGCATAAGGTCAAAATGGGCAAGGAAACCTCCTGCTGATTACCATGTACTGCCCACTAACTTCGATCACCTGATGAATCAGTACTCCTCCATGCTGAACATCACATACAATAGTCATTGAACAAATCTAGTGACTTGTGATGATATGTGCCTTTCAGAGAGATTTTTTTCTGTCCTGTTTCTCTTGAAGGACCCTGGTGTCAAGGTGTCTATCCCATGCAAAGAAGTGTAAATGGCAAAAGAAGCATGAACATGTGGAGTTAGGTGCACACAGACCCAGTTTTTTGTTTGCTTTCAGTTATTAAAACTGGGGTTTTGGAGTTGAAGCTGCTAGATACACCTCTCTCTGTTGCTGCTGCAAAAAACTTGCATTCTCCCTCCACTGCTAGATTCATTCTGTCGGTGCTCCTTCTCCTGGAGTGGAGCAGGTAGCAAGTGAGGCAAGTCTGTTTTTTTTTCTGTATTTGCCTTTGCCAAGGGTGTGTTTATGGGATGCTGCTGCGTTGGAACTGTTGATGAGTAGTAGATAAATCACATATTAAGTTGCTAAGCATTTTGGTAGAGTTAACGTTATGCCAATTATTTTCTTTCTCATTTGTATTTTAACTGTAGTGTACGAATAAAGTGAGTTTTGCTTCAAGCCTATTAGCTTAACCAATCGAATCACATCTGGAACACAGCACCTTACACTTGCCTTTAAATAAGATGAAGGCTAGGGTCTGGGCTATCTTCTTGATATATTTTGTGGGGGTTTGGTAAAACAGGCTCAAGACTGAGCATCCATGAGACATTGCGAGCCATCAGCAGCAGAGTAATTTTATTCCAACACAATCTACAACCTCATAGACTGGCAAAATACCCCACTCTACTGTTACTATTGCAGGGCAACTATTGTAATAATGATACCCAAAGGGAACAGGAAGAGCCAGCATACACAAGCGGGAATAAAAGCAAATAGTGACAGATGCAGGGGGCGGTGGGCAAGATAAGGCAGTAAAACAAAATTAATGGCCCATTACTTGAATGTGCGCGGTATTCAGAATAAAATAAATACATTAATGCAACAAATAGAGGCTAATGACTTTGTCCTTACAGCCATTACAGAGACATGAGGAGATCAAAGCTGGTAATTGATCATTCAGGGGTACATGACCTTTCAGAAGGATGGAGAGGAAAGGGTGATGGGGTGGCTTGTTAGTACAAGCTAGAGTTTGTACATTAGCAAGAAATGATGTTGGACTGGATGATGTAGAATCTATATGGGGTGAAGGTAAGAAATAAATGAAAATAATCCATAGGCCCCTTACAATTGTGACCGTGTAGGACAGAGAATAAATCAAAAGATAATGAGAACATTGTAAAAAATAAAGTGCATTTATAATGGTGAATTTAATCTTCATATCGAATGAGAAAATCAAATTGGCAGTATTGCAACGAAGAAGTCATAAAGGACATTCAGGATAGTTTTCTAGAACAATATGTTGTGGATCCAGAAATCAAGCTATTTTGGATCTGGTAATATACAATGAGAATTATGATTAAATTTAACACTTTGTTCTATTAATTTTTAACCTTGGATTTCCAGCAGGGCTTGAGAATTGCAGACATTCCAAACCAGCCACTTAAATCAGAAGTCCCAACTTACACAGCATGAGACATTTCACCATGTCTTTGCCTTTTTCAGTTTCTCTCTCTTCTCACCTTTCCTTCACAATGGAAGGCAATCAGATGGAGAAAGGAGCTACTAATAGTTACGTGGTGCATTTGAACTGGGAGCAGTGGAAAATATACAGCCCTCAGAACCTTCCTGTGCATTCTATAGCCCTCTACCAAGTACCCGTCCGTCATTCTAGTGCTTTTGTTTACTTCAACATCGTATCGTGAGCTAATCCTCTTTCTTCCAAAGTCTCATTGCCATCAACCCTATCACATCACCTCAATGTTCAAGCTCATTCATTGAATCATTGTATGCTGATTGTAATTTTATTGTAATGTTCTCACTCTGTCAGTGATACTCTCTTCCTCTCTCAAAAGTGTTGTATTTGTCTCAGTCCTTGCTTCATCCACAAGCTCCATCTCATTCTCCCACACCATATTCATTAATTCCTCCTAGTAGTTGGACTGAAAACAAATTGATCAAGGAAAGTCTCCTGAAAGAATTTCAGAAACTCTTCTGCATAATTTCCCTTTACTTTACAATTATCACAAATTGACATTTGGATTCATTGAAATTATTCAATTATTCTTGCACATCTCTGTGATTTTCTCTGTTGCTCTCCCTACTGCATATGTGCAGTTGAGGAGACCCTTTTTGTTTCTCAACTCTAAGTGGGTTGTCTCCTTGCACTAGGAGAAAGTGAGACTGCAGAAGGGCTTATGCCCAAAACGTCGATTCTCCTGTTCCCTTAAAAAATTCCTGAAGAAGGGCTTATGCCCGAAACATCGATTCTCCTGTCTCCTTGCACTGTAAAGGACATCTTCTTTTTCCAACAATACAATGCCTTCCCTAATCAGTTGGCAAAACCATCTTTTTCTGCTCCCTATAATTTCTGAACACATTATGCCCTCGCATATTAAGCAACCAGTCCTCAATATTTCAAGCCATGTCTTTGTTCTTGCAATGACATCATATTTCTCCTTAGCCATTTGTGCATGTAGCTCACCAATCTTTGTCATTACACTTTGAGAGTTTTCTAAACCTGCCTTTTATTCCTGCTAATATTACCTATTGCAAGTGAACAAAACACCTAAAAGTATTACTTTAGAAATGTCCCCGTCAAATGATAATTCAATTACAACTCAATTATAAAAACAACATAACTAACCACTGAAGTAACTTGTCAATATGCTTGAAGGATTAGTTCCTCATAATGTAACAATCCACTGGCCTTGTCATCAATGCTCAAGCAAAGGTTATTTAAAATTAGTGTTGGATATCCAAACTAATCTAATACTAATTAGCATTCTTTGCAATTATTGTCTAAAATCCAGTGCTTGAAAAGACACTTTGTATCTATGTAAATCATAAATGCTTGGCGTGGGCTGCAACTGCATATTTTCTATATTACTTCTTTAAATCTTTGATAGAATAATTCAACTCTACTAGAAGTTATTAATTAGAAAGCAAGCAATTCTTTTTGGTAATTAAACCACTATGTTGGCTATAATGTGCAAGACATTGAAGTTTCTTTTACTCAGACCTTTCCCATATTTATCAGACTGGTAACTGCTGTGCTATGTCATTCACATCTAAATGAAGAAAAACTGGTCAAGAATAAAACTCAGGTTTAAATTTCAAATACAAATGAAAGATTATTCGTGTCATTTGCACATGCTAATTTACATGCTCTCCTCATGGCTTTAGCGGAACAGGGCTAAAAATAAGCTTAAAATTATGCCACAACTTGCTTAGCAACACAGCCTGACTTATTGTGCCGCCCTCAAATAGCAGCAGCAGATTATTTGAACAGTCAGTGATTATTCATACACAAGGTTTCTTCTCCAGCTCAGGGGATAGTAGCACCACCTACAGTAGACTACCTCATGACGCCTGGACCTGTGAACGCTTTTGTAATGACTGCTTGGGAAGAAGAAATCAGTGAGGAAAATTGTCCTAATTAGATTTAGGATAGATTCCCTACAGTGTGGAAACAGGCCCTTCGGCCCAACAAGTCCATACCAACCCTCTGAAGAGCAACCCATCCCCCTACGTTTACCCCTGACTAATGCACCTAACACTATGCGCAATTTAGCACAGCCAATTCACCTAATCTGCACATCTTTGGATTGTGGGAGGAAACCCACGCAGACACGGGGAGATTGTGCAAACTCCACACAGACAGTTGCAGTTGCCCGAGGCGGGAATTGAACCCAGGTCCCTGGCACTGTGAGGCAGCAGTGCTAACCACTGAGCCACCGTGCCGCCCCACAATTGAATTGTGTTGGTACATGCATTACAAACTGAAGTTGTCCATCTGTTTTAACTACTCTATTAGTCAATCCATTCATTTTAAAGAAGTCAAACGTTTGCTGCATAAAAGGGTGCACTGTTTTTCCACCTTAAATTTTGCCTTGCTGGGTATTAGGATAGGGTCTTGGCAAGGATTAGGTATAATTCTAACATAGACTCACTACCTCTCAAATACTGGATGCTATGTTTGCCTGCATAACCACAATGAAAAGGAAATGGAAAAATCTTGCATTCATATAGCATTTTTAATAAAGTCAGTCAACACTTTTAAGTATAGTCCATGGTGTAATGTTGAAAATCGCAGTGATCAATTTGTCATGGTACGGTCACATAGAGAGTAAAGAGGCAAATGTCCAGAAAATCTGACTCAGTCATGTTAGTTGAGAGACAGCCATTGGCCAAGGTATGAAAGACGACACTTGTAGCACCATGCATCTTCATTTACCTCAGAAAAAAGTGAGATCCTTAGCTTAATATTTTACCTGAAAAACACTATCACCAACAATGGATCCTGACTTAGCTGCACTGAAATGTTAGCCTCGTTTATAATCTTAAGTATTTGGAATGGGGTCATATGCCCATTATTTTCTGATTTAGAAGCAAGAATGTTATCATTGCTACACAGCTGAAATGAGACCAAACATTTTGTGTTGGTTGTAAAATGTTTTGCAACTTATGCAGACATGATAAAATACTGCACAAAGGCAATGCCTTCAGTATCTTAATTTCTTATCTTTTTCAATCCCCCACCTCCCCAAATCCAACCTCATGCTTTTCTTTGTGATGATGGCAGTTCATCAGATGATGGCTGTCAGACATAACAGGAGCATTACTGCAGTGTCAGAGCCAGCCCCTCAGGATCTATCCCTCCATTCTTGGTACAGACTAATTTAAAAAGGACAAAGACCTAGAAAAGTGGAACTGTATCATTTTCCAAACATTTTGCCTCAGTAAATGGTCCCTCCCTCAAATGAAAGGTTCAGTATCATCCAGTCTGATAGATTGTAGGAACAACACCTTGCCACACTGTTGAAGGTTATGTTGGAGGTTATATAGAAGGTTTGATAAGGAAGATATCTTACAAACCGAGGAGTATGGCAGTGAAGTATTGAATTCAATTGTTCAGTTAAGTGGGTGGGAAGTCCACTGTTACTATATGCTTCCAAACACACTACACAGGCTTTTAAGTAGTTGAGTCATTATTCAGGTCTATGGATGAAACACTATGAAATGAGACCAAACATTTTGTGTTGGTTGTAAAATGTTTTGCAAGTTATGCAGACGTGATAAAATACCTCACAAAGGCAATGCCTTCGGTATCTTAATTTCTATGAAAAGAAAGTATGGTTTCTGACATGATATAAACCTCTTTGTTAAAAGAAATGGTGGTGGCATGTAACATACTAGTCTGAAAATTAATTCAGATGATATCCCAGATACAACAGAGGGGGAGCTGGAACTGAGACACACGTAGCTCCTCACCAAACCCAGCAGATCCCAGCTCAGTTGGCATTTTGTCATTCTTTCATGGGGTCTGTATGTCGCTATCAAGACCAGCATATAGCACCCATCCATAATTCCCCTTGAACTGAATGGCTTGCTAGACTAAGTCACTTGCTCAGGCTGTCTTAGGAAAGTGTGTGGAATTTCAAAGAACAAAAAAACAAAAAAAAAATTACAACACAGGAACGGGCCCTTCCACCCTCCAAGCCTACACCAATGCAGATCCTCTATCTAAACCTGTTGCCTATTTTCTTTAAGGGTCTGCATCCCACTGCTCCCTGCCTATTTATGTATCTGTCTCAACACATCTTAAATGACGCTATTGTGCCCACCTCTACCACTTTTGCTGGCAATGCGTTCCAGGCACCCACCACCCTCTGCGTAAAGAACTTTCCACGCTGGGTAATCCAAGATGGAGGATGGGAAAAATTTCTGGCTATAAGAGCTGCTCCTTTTGTTTGAGGTATTTTAGGTGTTAGAGGTGATTTCCTAGAATTCTAGAGCAGCAATTACTGTTTTAGATGCTGTTGCATTGTTTTGGAACTTTGGAAAAAAAAAGTCAAAACAACAGCAGTTTAAAAGGGAGAGGAGCAGACAAAGGAAGCACATGGTGAGGACAGTGCAGGAGAGAGAGAGAGAGAGAAAAAAAACCTGCACAGTTACTGCCTTTGCTGTTTGAATTCATGTATCGCTGGACATCGAAGCGCATCTGCGAAAATGAACAAACAATGAATTTCACAACTAATCTTGGAGGAACTGTTGGGCGAAGTTCACAGCACAGAATCAGATAAGTTAATTGTTGTTTTAAGTCTGTCCAAGAGAAAGGCTGCATTAGTGAGTATAGTGGATTCTGTCTTGATTATATGTTTTTGGAGATAAGTCTCTTGATTAAACTTAAAATATAAGCCATAGCTATTAAGTTAACCTGAGGCAGTGTTTATAGAGGAATAAGACAGTGTTATTTTCTGGGTCTGTAGATTGTGAAGGAGCATAAATGGCCTTTGCAGTGATACGTACTTTTTGTCAGATGTGGGAGTTTAAAGAGAGTTTAAGGGTTACTGCGGATTATATCTGCCATAAATGCTGTTAGATGCGAATCTTATCAGATCGAGTGCATCGGTTGGAGAGACAGATAGAAGCGATGAGGAATTTGCAACAGCAACAGTTTGTGATGGATGGCGGTTATAGGAAGGGAGGAAAGTCTCAGATAGAGTCACATACATGGGTTAACTCCAGGAAGGGTGAGGTGCCGGAAGACTGGAGGTTGGCAAACGTGGTGCCACTGTTTAAGAAGGGCGGTAAAGACAAGCCAGAGAACTATAGACCGGTGTATCTGACCTTGGTGGTGGGCAAGTTGTTGGAGCGAAACCTGAGGGACAGGATGTACATGTATTTGGAAAGGCAAGGACTGATATGGGATAGTCAACATGGCTTTGTGCGTGGGAATTCATGTCTCACAAACTTGATTGAGTTTTTTGAAGAAGTAACAAAGA
>NC_057713.1:103658262-103700080 GCF_004010195.1 Chiloscyllium plagiosum | reverse complement strand
TGAGAGGGGAAAGATATAAAAGAGACCTACGGGGCAACTTTTTCACGCTGAGGGTGGTACGTGTATGGAATGAGCTGCCAGAGGATGTGGTGGAGGCTGGTACAATTGCAACATTTAAGAGGCATTTGGATGGGTATATGAATAGGAAGGGTTTGGAGGGATATGGGCCGGTTGCTGGCAAATGGGACTAGATTGGTTTGGGATATCTGGTCGACATGGACGGGTTGGACCGAAGGGTCTGTTTCCATGATGTACATCTCTATGACCCTATGACATATCTCCGCTAAACTTTGAACTTGTGACCTCTAGTAATTGAGTCCCCTACTCTGGGGAAAAGCTTCTTGCTATCCATCCTGTCTGTACCTCTCATGATTTTGTAGACATCAATCAGGTGACTGACTAAGAGGTGGGAACACCTGCTCACCCACACATACATATTTAATTAAGGATATAAAGCAGCTGAAAATCAACTTAGTTTATTTCTCAGACAAAAAGTTTTCAGATAATGTTTCATGAACTGCTCCCAAAAAATTAAATGGACGCTCACCCTCTAACATTGAAAAAAATTATATGCTTGCCCACGTCTATCCAACTGAGAGTTCTAAAAAATATTTTTATAGTTTAGGTTCTGAGAATATTTTAAAGTATACCATTCGGCCTTTCAAGGCTGTTATGTTGTTGAGACATCGACCCCGTCCTGTCTGACCCCGCCACGTTACCCTAATATTCCTTGGTCAATCAAAAATCTATCTAACTCAGCCTGAAATGAATTCAATGGCTCAAACTCTGCTGCTTTCCAGGTAAGAGAATTCCACACTTTGACAACCCTCAAGGACAAATCTCTTGTATGCAATTTTGTCCTGACAGCCTATAGGCCCATGCTGCCATCTGGTGGATTTTAAATGTATTGCGACTCGTGTGAACACCTTAAAACTAAAATTGACATTTGCTTGTATATTTTATCCCATGATGTTTGAATCGACAAAAATAATATTCATGAAAATAGAAGATAGTTACTATGGAAGATGGAAGGGTGATATCTTGTACTCTGCAGTCTATCACTGATAGGAATGCTACAATTCCACTTTCAAACAATTGTAAAATACAGGTACAACAGGACAGAGAAAATCTTCCATTATTCTGCCCCAATCACTGTCATGATACCAATCTCTAAAACCCCTCATACTGCAGCTATGAGACAGATTCCTGCTGCCATAAAACAGTACATTTGAGATATCAAATGTAGTGTCAATTAAAGCTCCGACTATGTTAATAATGTTGATTACAATCGCAATGTGGATGCAACAGAGGCAATGTGGACATTGTAAAAATTAACTGGTTAAATGGAAAAATAAATATACATGCTGCAGGGCACTGTGAAAATCACAGTCAATGGAGAAAATGTTACTCACTGGCAAACACTAATGCCTTCAGCACATATTTGCACCATCATTAAGACTACCTGTCAGAATCTCTGCATTGTTTTCCAACCCTGCTCCTGTCTCAGCTCACTTGCTGCTGATGTCCTCATCTGTCACCTCCCTGCAAAGGTCATTAGCCACAGTTCATGAGAAGCCATTGGCATCTCACTCTGTTCAAGAGATGTAATGATAAAGCAGGAGGGGCATCACTCAATATGAACCATGGGGCAATGCAAAAAGGCATACCTCCACCAATTATTTGTTCCCTCTAGACTTGACCATCTCTTTGAAGGACACAAGACATACTGAGAGAGTAGTTGACAAAATATGTGGCATTGAGGGCTTCAGAAATGGAGGGGCTGAATACAAGCACAAAGAAGTTATGTTGAATGTCATTAAACATCCGTTTAGGACACCATCCTGTACTGGTCACCACAAGGTAGGAAGGACATGAGGGCCCTTGGGAAGGTACACAGATATACTAGGATGGTTCTAAGGATGAGGGTTTTTAACAGCAAAGTCGGGCTGAGTAAACTGGCTGTTCTCCTTGGAAAACAGGAGATTGAGGAGAGATATTCGGGCGACATGGTGGCTCAGTGGTTAGCACTGCTGCCTCACAGCACCAGGTTCAATTCCAGCCTTGGGCGACTGCCTGTGTGGAGTTTGCACATTCTCCCAGTGTCTGCGTGGGTTTCCTCCGGGTGCTCCGGTTTCCTCCCACAGTCTAAAGATGTGCAGGTCAGGTGAATTGGCCATTCTAAATTTCCCGTAGTGTTATGGTGCATTAGTCAGAGGGAAATGAGTCTGGGTGGGTTACTCTTCGGAGGGCTGGTGTGGACTTGTTGGGCTAAAGGGCCTGTTTCCACACTGTAGGGAATCTAATCTAATATGTTAGAGGTCATCAAACTGATAACAGGTTAAGATAGGGTAGACAAAACACAGATGTTCCCATTGGTTGATGAGACAAAGACAAAGGGAAATAACTTAGGTTTTTGGGCAAAACATGGTACAAGCCAAGCAGTGCTCATCACTCGCAAGCTACTGTCTCTTCAGCTTCACTGTAGACAGAACCAGACATCAGGGTCATTGATCCTCATTGTAACAATAGCAACAGCATCCTAGGTGTTGCACTTTAATACGGACAACACTGAGGCAGAACACATTGTGCTTTTTATCCCAATTTCAAGGGATTGTGTGAGGGCCTGGTCTGCAGACATCTTCCACATTACCACCCAATCCTTGTTAAGTGAGAGTACAAAATCTGTGATGATTCCACACACCTCTAGAGACAAACTTTCATTCCCTTTATCAGGTTTCCCAGGGAGCACACGACCATTCAAGGCTGGGAGGTCTACGATAAAACGTTCACATCTGTATTCTCCATTATAGTACAGGAAGTTGGTCTCTCAGATTGCACACTGTCCTACAGAATGGTTTCTAGGCACTTTACCAATTGGTACACATTCTGAAATTTTGAAGGCTAACTGAGAATGGAAGGGTGAAAAGAATTGTTTCCAAAATGCTGGTATATTTCACTATACAACATGTGGCTATCATGTGATGACTGAAACCTACAAAGCAATTGAATCTTAATACCATGCAATGAGCACTGTCTCAATGATCACTACTTTCTGTTTAATGATGAGTAGGAGCTGTGAAATGTAGCTATGTTCTCTGCAAAGTGTAGACGCTGCACTCCTGAAGAGAAATAAACAGTAAATTACTTTAACAAGTTCGGCTTTCCATTCATGGCCTGGTGAATGATTCTACCTGAGACTCAGAATGATCCCACAAAGCCTTGACATTCCCTTTCTCTTTTGCTGTCTTTGTGTCTGTGATAACCTTTCAGCCTCCTACTATTCTTGACATTAAAGCCCCAATTCAACCCAAAAGCATGGTTTTGTCTATTGCCATGCCCTGGTTGGTCACTTAGTCTTTCCCCATTGAGGCCAAAGTGATAGCCCTACCTGTCACAGCTCTCCCTCCTCTCGCAAAGTCTATTAGCTCCCACTTTTCTATCATAAATTGTCCCTTTCTGTACAGTTATTTCCTCAACAACCCAGTCCAAACCCAGATTTGCACAGCACCATGGCACCCTGGGCTGACGTACCTATAATCCCCTTGACTTGAATTGAATGAGCTTCTTGACTGACAGTGGTTCTCCTTGACCCCATTAAGTACACAGTCTTCCTTTAGTTGAAGCACAAGCAGTGTGTTTGTTGGTACATGCTGGTGTTAAATCATGTCACATAGAAACATGTCCAACCCATTGTTCAGTGCTAAAAAGCAATGCAAGCCACTGAGACTGGCAGACTCCAAGGAAGTACAAAGTGAGTGAACACTAAGGAAATAAGCTAAGAATTTAAAGATGTATTCTGCATAGATACATAAACATTGTGCCTGTCCCCTTGTGCAAAGCAACGTGACAAAAGCATGAAAGTGAGAAGTGGCCCTGACTTTCAAAGTGAAGTCCTAAAAGACTGAAATTGCTGAGTCTGTTAGTTTGAAAGAACCCATGAGGATGTGGTGCAGTTGGTGGTTCAATGATGTTCACTCACGTGGATTAAGGGTGGAAAAGGATGATATGCATACAACATGCTCAGACATTATGGTGAAGACAGAGTGGTATGAAGCCCATAGGAGTAAGCAGAGTGTTGTTGACACCAGGAAACCACTCTGACTTAGAGGTCAGGAATTGGTCCAATCTAGTTGTTTTGGGGAAACAGAAGATAAAATCCAGAAATTTAATAAGATGCAAATCAATAGAAACATGGTAATTGCGACTCACTGATGAGAGTCAGAAGTCACCATTTAAACCTTAAGGGGATAATTAGAAATCCTTTCCTTGACATTGATATCTGATATTTCCATCATTGTTGAAATTTCCAACTCTCCCACCATTGCTCTCATCACTCAAAAGGAGAGAAACATTCAGCATTTTTTCCAAAATAGTCAACATGTAACCTGTTCAGGTTGTCAAATTATTTCAGTTTAAGTTTTATGGCAGCTGATGGAACTCAACAAGTTAATTGAAAATAAGACTGGAATTGAAAGCTACTTATCAGAAATCATTACCATGAAACTGATTGTTGTAAAAACCCAACTGATTTGTAAATGTCTTTCAGGGAAAGATGCCATCCTTACCTAGCCTCATCTACATGTTTTCCAACCCACAGCAATGGGGTTGACTCTTTACCCCCCTTCATTCAAGACCCATTTGGAGTCATCGTCTTGCCAAGGATATCCACAGTCCATGAAATAATAAGTTACAAGAAAGAAATAGCAACAGTATAAGTCTCTTCACAAAATGTACAAAGGAAGACGTGGCTATTAAGCAAGAAACAAGAAATTTATGGAAGTAGTGGAACCAAGGAACATTTTGAAGCAATAAGATGCTGTGAAGTCTTTGTGAGAGGTATAGAAGTCTGAATACAATTGAGAGAGAATATTAGAACACATGGGCCCAGAAACTGAGAGATGAGGGATATGATAATGCAATGAGTTGTCAAGAGGGAAAAGAACAATACAGTAAGAGAGTTTTGGTTGGTGTGGGAGAAGGGAAACCATTTTGACTGTGGAAGCCATTTTCTCTGCTTCGAGGAGACATGCTAGTTAATTTGCTGAGGCCATTCACAGGAATTGGCTGTGAAAGCCATTTCCCTGACCGGAGGAAATATGTTAGTTAAGTGACCCGCTAATTGAACTTTCTCACTGACAATGCTGCTGTACCTCCGCACCCACTGATGAGTCCCCAAGAGGTCTCTCTTTCTCTCCATGGGAGCTCAGCTAAAACAATACCCCTGCAGACAAGATGTCACCAAACTATTTAATATTGAAAGCCTCTGACTACTTGCGACTATGAACACGATCAGTTTCAATTAGTCAACTAATCAATGTTGTTAGACCAGTAGTATTGTTAGCCTTTTTAATATTGTTAAACTATCTATCATAGTAAGACTGTATTGTTCTGTAATTAACCATCAGCCATTTGTAACCCTTTATAAACTGTGTACACCTATAGTTGAGGGAAGAGGTTAAGACTCATCAGTGCTGAGTGGTCATTCAGAGGTGAGACTTCATTGACCTCTTCCCCCAATATCGTGAAATAAACAGATTTGTCAATTTCACAAGGTCTGCGTACGAGGTTTATTGGAAACGGGAAATTTCTCCAACAATTGGAGATCATCTCTTGAGAATGGGAATCAAGACCACAACCAGGTTAAAAAGCAGGGATATTTGGAATGATATTTGGAAGTTCCAACGTCTAAATGCCAGGTGACCAGAGATGCTGATTTCCTCTTTTGTTATGATGTTTGAAGGGCAAGGATGTTGAGCCAATGAAAAGCACATTGATAAACCAGTTTCCTAGGTTTTGAAGTATAAATTGGACTTTCCACTTTCCGTTGCATGAGACTTTGACTCCAAAGAGGGAGTGAGGAAATCAAACTAAAGAAAGAAAAATTAAGCAAATCATGAAGAGACCGATGTACGCAGTTTGAGAAGCAAGTTATCATCGCAACTTCAAAGGACATGCGGCAGACAAAATTTCATTGAATAATATTCATCTCCCAACGGCCGTGGCTTGTAGCTATGGGGACCTGCTGTCATGGTGTGCCACACTTGTCTGTTTTGTGTCATCCTCACACAAGCACTCTGCCAGATTCATCATACCCACTATGTCTGGGTCAACACATCTTCCTGCTCCACTCCACTACGCCCTTCAGAAGAGATCTCTACGAGCCTTTCAGCTCTGATCAAATGAGCAAAATATTGACATTTTCTTTTCAGATTGTCACTATTTAGAGTAGATGGTGTCGCACTAGAACATATAGATAGTTTTGTCTTTTTTACTCTTGCAATTATGAGTACATGGAATTTATAGCATTATCTTAACACAGACATTTCAAAAGCTTCCATTTTGTCCAACAGTTTTTAACGTATTGTCCATGTTTCTGAAGCATTCAGAAAAGTGATTGAATATAGCATCTTTTGTACCTTTTGCTCCAAGCTTGAGCATTTTTTGTATTAATGTATCCTTCATCTTCACAAAATTATTTCTGGCCATCTCTAACCTTCTAATTTCTGTGTCAAATCTGCCATCATCCGTTGTCATTTGTCCTAAACAGACAAAGATATTGACGTGTTCCTGCGCAACACCAGCTACTTCAATCCTCGGTTTCTTCTGACGCATTCCTAATAACTGCCATCGTGTTCATACTCAATTCAAAATCTAAAATTCTGAATTTTAATTACTAGTTATATTTCGTGAGGCCTCTGTGACTCTGCCAGTAAAACTGTGTTGTCAGTGTATCTAAAATTTCAATGCTCTTGTCTTTAACGTTTACCCTTGAAAGTACATCCAACGATCGGAATATTTGTTCTATATACAAGTTGAATAATTTTGACTGCAGCACATAACCTTGCTATACACCTCTCTTCACTTAAGATATATCTAACTGTTCCTGTCTAGCCTGATGCTCAATACTTCGTCCCATTGTAGGCTCTGGATAAGTCACACATCTTTACAGTCAATGTAATATTTCAGGAACGCAACCGTTAATTTTTCGTGACAAATATGATCAAACACCTTTTGTGTGGGAATGCTTCTGTTTAGTTCTGCATATTTAATGAAGGTTACAATCACTATTCCCTCCACTTTTGCTACTCCGGGATTAAATCCAGGCTGTATTTCATCAATTTCTGCTTCAAATGTATTACTATTCTCTCCAATTATGAATTTCGTAAGAAAGGAGACACACCCAATTGTGAAGAAATTGGAAAGAAAATAAAGAATGCTTGCAGGGAGGAGAAAGTGAAAAGGTGTAATAGGATGTATGATGACATATTGAAGCTGGAAATAAATCAGAAAATGCGAGTTCCAAACTGGAAGGTGAAATCTTTGACAGGTATAAAGAAATAGATAGCAACAGACACTGTGTGCATGAAAGTTAATGAGAACAGGTATAGAAGAATTAACAACAGAACATCTGCAAGGGTTTGGAGAAATAGAATTCAAAGTGATGCCAGAAAGTTGTGTTTAACTATGTAGCAAATGATACATTTTAAGTGATTGTGACATTCATTATTCATTAAGTTACCAAGAAACGTAAAACACAAGTGTGCAATCATTTCAGAACATTTACCAAAAGAATTAAAATTAAGAACAAAAAAATCTCGTACTTACGTGCAAATCTTTCAACTGGTCGTGGATTCCGATCACTCTTTTCATTAGCAACTGAAAAAAAAAGTTGCAAAGGACTTCTTAGCAAGATCTTTATTGAGTCGTTCATTCACAGATATTGAGTTTCAAAGGGGCAACTTTACTTAGTTATCAACTTTTGGCTCTAAATGATTAACAAATGTGTTTTGGTACTAAAGATTAAAATCAACCGTTCACACACTCTTACTTTCATATTTGAGATCGCACAATCACAAAATAGTTATGTTGGAGAAAGAGGCTATTCAGCCCATAGTGTCTGCACTGGTTCTACTGCCTAATGCCAATCTCCTGCCTTTTCCCCATATCCATACACAACATTTCATTCAAACAATCATCCAGTGTCCCCTTTGAATGTCTCAATTGAACGTGTCTCCCCAACATTGCCAGGCTGAGCATTCCATACCCTCACCATGTGGAAAAAGATTTTACTTACACCACCTTGCTTTGTTTACACACCACTTTAAGTCATGCCTCTCATTCTTTCCCTCACATAAGCAGGAACAGATTCTTCCTATCTACTCTCTCCAGCTCACTCATAACTTTGAAAACTTATAAACTGTCCTCTCAGCCTTCTTCCCTCCAGAGAGACCCAACTTTTTTAATCTATCCGTGTAACTGAAGTTTTTCATTCTCTGAACCATTCTTGCAAATTGCTTTTGCACTCTCTCCAATGCATTCACATCTTTCCTATAATTTAGCATTCACAAGTGCCAATTAAATGTTATAAGTTGACACTTTTGTTGCAAGGTCTCACATAAAGAATATAACAGGCCAGTTGAATGGAGAATAGTGGATGTGTACAATGATAAATGTGACAAGTGAGAAAAATAGAATATGCTCTGAATGAATACAATAGAGACTGATAGCTGAGTACAATGGCCAATGTGACAGATGAGCTCAAGTATATAGAATTTAGCTACTGGGCACATTCAAAAACAGGTACATTAGGGTTCACCAGGGTCATTCAGCTCGTCATTTCAGTAAAGGCTTGGTCTAAATAGGAACAGAAGAGCTGAACTCCAAAGATGAGGTGACCAGCATTCAATCAAGTATGGCATCAGCAAGTCCTTTATAAACTAACATGACCAGGAATCAAGGGACAACTATCAAAGTCATACTGAGCACAAAGGAAGATGGCTGTGGTCTTTGAAGTTCCGTCACATCTCAGCTCCAGGATATTACTGCAGGACACCATCCTGATACAGTCCTAGGCCCAACTATCTTAAACAAGGGTATCAAGGGTTATGGACCCAAGGTAAGCATATGCAGTTCGGCCACAGATCAGCCACGATCTTATTGAGCAGGTTCAATCAGCAGGCTCAAGGGGCTGATTGGTCTACTCCTATTCCTATGTCAATGCACTAATGATTCCTGTAGATGGGAAGCTAGGAAATGTCAGCCCACTATTTAAGAAAGAAGGGAGAAAATAAACAGGGAAAAACAAACCTGTTAGCCTTATGTCAGTAATAGGGAAAATGCTATAATCTAATAAAACAAATTTTGTTTTAACCAGCATCTTATGAACCGGCAAAAATTATATACCTGAAATACTGGAAGTTTACTAAATTATTGCAATCTCCGGGATATGTAAGTAGTCATTTGACGGTTCTCTGCAGGTAAGTTTTATTTAAGGTAAAATTGCATTATTATTTAAGTGAAATATGCTGTAAATAAAGTATAAGACTTATGTATATACTCCCAGCATTTTGTTTCTATCACTCACTGTGTATTTTTACATTGATTATGTGGATCTCTTGATTATCTGGAATATTTAATCAATGGACAGACTCCTGGTCCCATAGGTGCCGGGTAATAAAATGTTTTCTGTGTAAGAATGGGCTAAACGAATACTTGGATAATAATGACCTGATTGAGCAAGTCAGGATGGATTTGCAAATGGGAAATAGTATTTGGTGAGCTGAGAGTGTTTTGAGAATATTACTAACAGAAATGAATTTGATGGATATAGTATACTTGAATTTTAAAAGGCTTTTGTTGAAGTCCCTCATTGGAGGTTGGTTAAAAAGATTAAAGTGCATGGAATAGGAGATAATGTGCAAGGATTAAGGATTGGCTAACAAGCAGAAAATACAGTAGAAATAAGTAGGTCATCCTCACATTATCAGGCTGTGACTTATCAGTGCTTATACCCCAGCTGTTCACAATATAGGAATGAATTGGATGTGGAGACCAACTGTAATATTCCAAGTTCATGGATCACACAAAGATAAGTGGGAATGTGTGCTATAAGGAAGATGTAAAGTAGCCAACCATACGCAAGGAAACCTCCTGTTGATTACCACGTACCATCATCCCTTGGCTGAGGGGGAAAATACACTTTTTCTCGTCCTCACCAATCTACCGGCTACAGATGCATCTGTACATTCTGGTATCGATAGGTGTTCCAGTGGAAACTAATTCCCATTGTCACTTTGGGAATCCACTCCATCATGTTGTCAGACACTATCAACAGTCTAAATCCGACATCAAATAAATCGAGCAAGTCACTGAGGCACTGTGAGCTATCAGTAGCAGCAGATTTGTACTCCAACATAATTTGCAACCTCAAGGCCCAGCATATCCTCCACTGTCCCATTACCATTCAGCCAGAGGACCAACCTGGTAAAATGATGGAGGGCTTCTAGGAGCTGCACCAGCCGTACCTACAAATGAGGTATCAAGCTGGTGAACCTACAAGGCACTACTTACGAGCCAAATAGCAAAAGCAGCAAGAAGAGAGCTGAGTAATTCCACAACCAATAGAACAGGTCTAAGCTCTGTAGTCCTGCCATATCCAGGCATATGGTAATTTAGGTAATAGAGAGTTTGGCCTCTCATATCCAATGTCAGTTATCAAGCATCAATTCAGTTATCAAATTCACCAAAGATCCTCAGACAGCACCTTCCAAACCCACAACCACTTCCATCTAGAAGTACAGATACATTGAAACACCACCACCTTTAAGTTCCCCTCCAAGCCAGTCACATTCCTGACTTAGGAATATATCGTCATTGCTGGGTCAAAATTCTGACATTCCCTCCATGACAGCATTGTGGGTCAATCTACAGCAAATGGACTGCAGCCATTCAAGAAGGCAGCTCACCACCACCTTCTCAAGGGCAATTAGGAGCAGGCAATAAATGCTGGCCAGCCAGCAATGCCCACATCCCATAAATCAATTTTAAAAGCATCTAACTGTTCTAATCCCATTTTCCAGCCCTTGGTCCAAAGCCTGGGTGTTTCAATTGCTTATTTGAATACATCTTAAATGCCTTGAGAGTTCCTGCGTCTACTACCCTTATAGGCAATGAGATCCAGACTTCTGGGTGAAAAATATTTTCCTTAAGTCCCTCTAAACCTTCCTGCTCCTTACCTTAAATGTGTGCCCCCTAATTATTGACCCTCAACGAAGGGTAAGGTTTCATCCTAACTGCTCTATCTATGCCCCTCACAAATTTGTACACCTCCATCAGCTTCATCCCCTCAGCCTTCTCTGCTCTAAAGAAAACAATGGCAGACTATCTACTTCCGCATCATAGCTGAATTGCACCAGTTTGGGGCAAAATCCTGGACAATCACCGCTACACCCTCTCAAGTACAATCACATCCTTCCTAAAGTGTAGTAATCAGAACTGCACATAGTATCCAGCTGGGGCCTAACTAATATGTTATATAGCTCCATCATTACCTTACATTAAAAGCCTTGACTACAATGTCCCACATGCCTCCTTAACTACTTTATCTATCTGCCCTGCTGCTTTCAAGGATCTATGAACATGCATAACAAATCTCTCAGTATTTCCAAGGGTCCTATCATTTCAATATGTACTCCCTTGTCTTAGTGGTCCTTCAAAAATGCATCAACTTATATTTTTCTGGATTAAATTCCTTTGCCATTGTTCAGCCAATCCAACCAACCTGTCTATATCATTCTGTGGTCTAAAACTTTCCTCTTTGCTATTTACCACATTACCAGGTTTCGCGTGAACTGTGAACTGACTAATTATACCTCATACTTTATGCACACAACAAATGGCAAGGTACCCAGCACCAAACCTCTGACACCAATGGACACACGCTTCTAGTTATAACAACACTTTTTGAGCATGACCTTCTGTTTCTTGCTACTTAGCCAATTTTGGATTAAATTTACCAAATTGCCCTGGATCCCATGGGCTCTTAGCTTCTAAACCAATCTGCCACACAAAATCTTGTCAAAAGCTTTACTCAAGTCCATCAATTGCCCGACTCTCATCTAGAGAAATTCATAGAAAATTCAAGCAAATTTGTTGACATTATCTCCCCCTGACAAAAACAGGCTGACTATCTTTGATTCTTTTATGCCTCTTCAAATAGAGATTAATTCTGCCCCTCAGATTTTTTTCCGATAGTTTTCTCTACCACTGATGGTAGTTGACTTGCTGGCCTGTAGTTTCCTGGTTTATCTCTCCCACCCTCCTTGAGTAATGGTACCACATTAGCTATCCTCCTGTGGACAGAGAAAATTTAAAAATTAATGTCAGAACCCCTGTAATCTCCACCCTTACCTTTCGCAAAAGTCTGGTACACATCAGGGCCTTGGAACTCATCCACTTTCAAGACCACATCAACCACTGATATCTCCTTCCTCAAAGCTGGTTTGTTCTAGTATATCACAGTTCCTAGCCCTCATTTCTATCCCCAGACTGTCCTTCTCTATAGTGAATATAGATGCAAAGTACCAGTTTAAACCCTCAGCTCTAGATGGAGATTGCCACTTTGATCCCAAATGGATCTTTCTCTTTCCCTGCTTATTCTCTTGCCACTAAGCTATAGATGTCTTTGAAATGTTCTTAATATTATCTGCCAATTTTTTCATGACCTGCCTTTACTCTCCAAATTTCTGTTAAACAATCCTCTGTACACCCTCTTCACCCGCAGGATAATCGCTGTCCTAGGCCTTAGGTCCCTACCATGAGCTTGCTTTCTTTTATCATTCAATTCTGTACATCCCTGGACATCCAAGATTCTCTAGTCCCACCCTTCACCTTCTACATTGGACTACATTGGCCCTATATTCTCACCGTAATTATTTTGAATATTGCCCACTCCTCTGAAGTGGATTTTCTTGAAATTAGCTGCTTGGGTGGTTGATTGATATAACCAGTAGGTCCAGATGATGACAAATAGCTAAGAGCTTGACTTGGTCAAACCAATACGGGCTACGAATGGTTCAGGGGTGAAAGCTGCACCGAGTGAAGCAAATTGGGCTGAACTGCAAGCTCAAGCAATTACATAAGAAAGGTATCAAAAACCTTTATGTTTCCTATTTCTCTTTGGTCCTTATCAAAAGGTCATCAACCTGAAATTCTAACTTGGTTTCTTGCAACAAATTATGCCAGACCTGCTGGTTTTTATCCGTGTTATGTTCTCATGCAATGTTTCCAACATTTACAGTATTTTCCCTTTGCGTTTGAGTACAGTGGAGTGCAACAGGAGAATACAGCTATGGGGTTGAAGTAGGTGAAGTTTGAAATAGCAATGATAAAACAGAAGGTGAATCCATAGCAAAACCATCCTAAGCCAATTCACAAGAGCGTTATCAAACAAAAATTGGCTGTGAGCTACATAAGGATTGATGATGAAAAGCACAATCAAATAAGTTGGTTTTGAGAAGCATTTTGGAGGTGGACAGCAGGGTCAATAGATGCAAAGATCTAGGGAAGGAATTCCAGACCTTAGTGGCACAACTACCAATGATAGAGCAACTAACATCTGGGGTGTCCAAGAAATCACAATTATAGGTGTACGGTGTTTCAGATGGTGGTGAGGCTGTTGCAGTTGAGAAAGCATGAAGCTGGGAAGGAATTTGAAAACAAGAATGAAAATTTTAACATCAAGATGTAGCTTAACCATGAGTTAGACACGATGGGTGAAAGGGTCTTCCTGTGAATTAGGACATGGCAGCAAAGGTTCGGGTGACGTCAACTTAACAGCAGGCACACCATTAAAGAGAAGTTAGAATAGTCTCACCTAAAGATAACAAAGGCATTTATGCCAATTTCAGTGAAAGAATTGTAGCAGAGGCAGAGTCACCAATTAACCAAAGGTAGGAGTAAGCAGTCTTAGTGATGGCGCACGTACGTAGCTGGAAGTTCACTTTGAGATCAAACATGATGCCAAAGTTGTAAAGAGTCTGGCTCAGCCTCTGTCAATTGCCACTACAGGATGAAATCAGATCAGAGTTTGTGGCAGAGACTCAATCTTCTTAATGTTTCATTTGAGGAGGTTTCTGCTTATCCTGTACAGGATGATGAGTAATTAATCTGATGATTTAGAGACAGTGGAGGAATTGAGATAATTGGTGGTGAGATAGAACAAGGTGTTGTCAGCATACAGTTCATATATGACTGCTTTCATCAGAATCATCTGAGACACCTTAGGTAAATTCAATTCAGCATAGATAGTCCAAGTTACTGGTCCCATTTGGAATGTGTTTGGTTAGTTCAGTTGGCTGGACGGCTGATTTGTAATTGCAGAGTGATGCTAACAGCCTACATTCAATGCCTGCACTGGTAGAGGTCATTAGTAAGGTTCCACATTCTTGACCTTGCACTGCCTGAGACATGGTGACCTTCAGGTTTAATCAACACCAGTCATCTGTCTCTAATGAGAGAGCAGCCCTTTATTCATCTGGGACTATGGTGACTTACCTGTTAGAATACTACTTGGGGAAAGATGCCTGCATTAAGTCTTCAGCAGAAGTTGGCTCAATATTGACAACAGTAAAGGTTTACTACATACAAAAACAGAATCTGCTGCAAGAAACTCAACAGGTCTAGCAGCATCTATGGAGAGGAAAAACAGTTAATATTTCAAGTTGTGAATTTTCATCAAAAGAGAAGGACTATTAGGTTGACATAGATAGAAAGAGGGATAGGGGTATAAGGCAGGATTTCAGGGAGGTAGGATGAAGGCTGAGAGCTAGAACAAACAGAGATGTTATCTCTGGTATGTTACCCGTGCCACGTGATAGCGAGGCAAGGAATAGGGAGAGATATCAGCTGAACACGTACATGGCTGAAGGATGGTGCAGGAGAGAGGGTTTCAGGTACTTGGATAATTGGGGCTCAATCTGGGGAAAGTGGGACCTGTACAAGCAGGTTGGTCTTCACTTGAACCAGAGGGGTACTAATATCCTGGGTGGGAAATTTGCTGGTGGGTTTAAACTAGTTCAGCAGGGGGATGGGAACCGGAGGTGTAGTTGCAGTGCACAGGAGAATGAGCATAGGGAGGACAGGGAGAGGATTTCACGGTCACAGGAATGTGCTGGCAGATAACAATCTGGTTTGAAGTGTGTCTACTTCAACGCCAGAAGTATCCGAAATAAGGTAGGTGAGCTTGCAGCATGGATAGGTACATGGGACTTCGATGTTGTGGCCATTTCGGAGACATGGATAGAACAGGGTGAGAAATGGGTGTTGCAGAGATTGCCTGTCCTTGATAGGTATGTCCCTGTCAGGCAGGGAGGAAGTGATAAGGTAAGGGAACCATGCTTTACTACAGAAATTGCATCTCTTATTAAGCAGAAGAAGGAAGTTTTTGTGTTAATAAGCCAAGATGGTTCAGATGAGGTGATGGAGAGTTACAGATCAGCTAGGAAGGATTTAAAGAGAGAGTTAAGAAGAGCAAAGAGAGGACACTAGCAGTCTTTAGCAAATAGAATAAAGGACAACCCTAAAGCTTTCTATAGGTACGTGAGGAATAAAAGGATGACTAGGATAGGAATAGGGCCAGTCAAAGACAGAAGTGGGAAGTTGAGCGTGGACCCTGTGGAGATCGAAGAGGTGCTAAATGAACATTCTCATTGGTTTTCACTCAGGAAAAGGAGAATATTGTAGAGGAGAAGAATGAGATACAAGAGATTAGACTCGAAAGGATCAAGGTTAGTTACGATGAGTTGTTATCAAGTCTAGAAGGAGTGAAAGTAGACAAATCCCCTGGGCCAGATGGGATTTATCTGAGTATTCTCTGGCAAGCTAGGAAGAAGATAGCAGAGCCATGGTCAACAGGTTTGGTACCTGAGGACTGGAGGATTGCAAATGTTGTGCCTTTGTTCAAGAAGGGCAGTCGAGATGACCCAGGTAATTATAGAACAGTGAGCCTTACTTTTGTTGTAGGAAAGGTTTTGGAAAGGATTATAAGAGATAGGATTTATAATCATCGAGCAAGCAACAATTTGATTTCAGATAGTCAACATGGTTTCGTCAAGGGCAGGTCATGTCTCACGAACCTCATTGAGTTTTTTGAGAAGGTGACCAAGCATGTAGATTACGTGGGGTATAGGGCAGTTGAAGTGGTATATTGTACATGGACTTCTGTGAAGCCTTTGATAAGGTTCCACATGGTAGGCTGTTGGAGAAAGTGCAGAGGCATGGGATCGAGGGTGATTTAGCAGTTTGGGTTAGAAACTGGCTTTCTGAAAGAAGGCAGCAAGTGGTGGTTGATGGAAAGTATTCAGCCTGGTGTCTGGTTACTAGTGATGTGCCACAAGGATCTGTTTTGGGACCACTACTGTTTGTCATTTTCATAAATGACTTAGACACAGGCATAGTTGGATGGATTAGTAAATTTGCAGATGACACTAAAGTCGGTGGAGCAGTGGACAGTTTAACTGGGTGGAGAGTCATAGAGTCATAGAGATGTACAGCATGGAAACAGACCTTTCGGTCCAACTTGTCCATGCCGACCAGATATCCCAACCCAATCCAGTCCCACTTGCCAGCACCTGGCCCATATCCCTCCAAACCCTTTCTATTCATATACCCATCCAAATGCCTTTTAAATGGTGCAATTGTACCAGCCTCCACCACTTCCTCTGGCATCTCATTCTATACACAAAGCACCCTCTGTGTGAAAACGTTGCCCCTTAGGTTTCTTTTATATATTCCCTCTCACCCTAAAACCTATGCCCTCGCGTTCTGGACTCCCCGACATTAGGGAAAAGACTTTGTATATTTACCCTATCTATGCCCCTCATAATTTTTGAAACCTCCATAAGGTCACCCCTCAGCCTCCGAAACTCCAGGGAAAACAACCCCAGCCTGTTCAGCCTCTCCCTATTGCTCAAATCTTCCAACTCTGGCAACATCCTTGTAAATCTTTTCTGAACCTTTTCAAGTTTCACAACATCTTTCTGATAGGAAGGAGATCAGAATTGCACACAACATACAACAGTGGCCTAACCAATGACCTGTACAGCCACAATGTGACTTCCCAACTCCTGTACTCAATACTCTGACCAATAAAGGAAAGCATACCAAACACCTTCTTCACTTTCCTATCTACCTGCAACTCCACTTTCAAGGAGCTATGAACCTACACACCAAGGTCTCTTTATTCATCAACACTCCCTAGGACCTTACCATTAAGTGTAGAAGTCCTGCTAGGATTTACTTTCCCAAAATGTAGCACCTCTAAATTTATCTGAATTAAACTCCATCTGCCACTTCTCAGCCCATTGGTCCATCTGGTCCAGATCCTATTGTAATCTGAGGTAACCTTCTTTGCTGTCCACCACACCACCAATGTTGGTGTCATTTGTAAACTGACTAACCATGCCTCTTATGCTCGCATCCAATAGTCACAGGTGAGGTGCTGGAAGACTAGAGATTGGCTAACGTGGTGCCACTGTTTAAGAAGGGCGGTAAAGACAAGTCAGGGTACTATAGACCGGTGAGCCTGACCTCGGTGGTGGGCAAATTGTTGGAGGGAATCCTGAGAGACAGGATGTACGCGTATTTGGAAAGGCAAGGATTGATTAGGGATAGTCAACATGGCTTTTTGCGTGGGAAATCATGTCTCACAAATTTGATTGAGTTTGTTGAAGAAGTAACAAAGAGGATTGATGAGGGCAGAGCAGTAGATGTGATCTATATGGACTTCAGTAAGGCGTTTGACAAGGTTCCCCATGGGAGACTGGTGAGCAAGGTTAGATCTCATGGAATACAGGGAGGACTAGCCATGTGCATACAGAACTGGCTCAAAGGTAGAAGACAGAGGGTGGTGTTGGAGGGTTGTTTTTCAAACTGGAGGCCTGTGACCAGTGGAGTGCCACAAGGATTGGTGCTGGGTCTGGCAAATGGAGTTCAATGCAGCTAAATGTGAGCTGATTCACTTTTGGAAGGATAACAAGAAGGCAGAGTCCTGGGTCAAAAGAAAGATGCTTGGTAGTGTGGATGTGCAGAGGGATCTTGGAGTCCATATACATAGATCCCTTAAAGTTGCCACCCAGGTGGAGAGTGCTGTTAAGAAGGCATATGGTGTGTTAGGTTTTGTTGGTAGAGGGATTGAGTTCCGGAGCCGCAATATCATGCTGCAACTATACCAATCACTAGTGCAGCCGCACTTGGAATATTGTATAGAGTTCTGGTCGCCATATTTCGGGAAGGATGAGGAAGCATTGGAAAAAGTGCAGAGGAGATTTAACCAGGATGTTTCCTGGTGTGGAGGGAAGATCTTATGAGGAAAGGCTGAGAGACTTGCGTCTATTCTCATTGGAAAGAAGGCGGCTAAGAGGGGATTTGATAGAGACATACAAGACGATCAGAGGATTAGATAGGGTAGACAGTGCAAGTCTTTTTCCTAGGATGATGACGTCAGCTTGTACGAGGGGACATAACTAAAAATTGAGGGGTGATAGATTTAAGACAGATGTCAGAGGCAGGTTCTTTACACAGAGTGTGGTAAGGGCATGGAATGCCCTATCTGCCAATGTAGTTAATTCAGCCACATTGGGGAGATTTAAACAATCCTTGGATAAGCACATGGATGATGGATGGGATAGTATAGGGGAACGAGCTGAGAATAGTCCACAGGTCGGCGGAACATTGAGTGCTGAAGGGCCTGTTCTGTGTTGTATTGTTCTACGTTCTATGTTCTATGTTGTACTTAAATTGCTATTCACATTATCTGAGATACACATTAGTTTCACAAGAAACTATCAATTTCAAGGTGAACTTAATTGTAAGCTTTCATTATTGTCACTTCCACGAACTCAAGCATTTAGACTTGAAACAACAAATGGTTAGCTCTTCTCAAGAACAGTCCTTTCTATCCTGAAGGGCAGCACTGTCAGTGGCTTTGGTCACTTTAGGACATCTGACACTCCCCAAAGACATTGTTCCCTCCCTGCAGGAACCAACAGGAGAAACAAGTAGTTCTGCTCTGTACTCACCCCCACCATTGCCACTTGCTGTCAGAGGCCCCACTAAAATGTGTAACCTCACAGATTCCTTTCAGACACTGATACTGAGGAGCAGCATATCTATATGAAAGACAGGAAAAGGCTAAGAACAGTTCTTGCAAGATCAACAAGGGAAATATTGCAATTTACAAACAGAAGGAGGTCAAGTTGCCTATTACCCTGTTCTGTCATTCACCAACATTAGGGGTATCAATGTACAAGCAGAAAAAGACATAGAAAATCATTTACAGTTCAAAATTAGATAGGTAAAAATGAAACCAGGAGTCCAGGTAAGCTGCATAATGACGAGGCAACATTGGAGGAAAATGATGTGATCAACTGTGTCAACGATTGTGATAGGTCAATTGGACAAGGGTAGACTGTTTAATTTTTTCGTACAACACCAGGTTATAGTCCAATAGGTTTAATTGGAAGCACTAGCTTTCGGAGCGCTGCGTCTTCATCAGGTGGTTGTAAAGGATAAAGGAGCAGCGCTCCGAAAGCTAGTGCTTCCAATTAAACCTATTGGACTATAACCTGGTGTTGTGTGATCTTTAACTTTGTACACCCCAGTCCAACACCGGCATCTCCAAATCATAATTTTGTCATCGTCATATGAGGATACCATTTATGATTTTAATAACACCTGTTTCAGTACAGTAGTAGGGCTGGAAACCTAACTCACATAGATTTCAGGGAAGGGGAAGACATAGATTTCGGAGACAACAACATATTTCAAGCACTCTTCAGCCTTCCAAACTCAACATTGAGTTCAACAATTTCAGATTATGAACCCTGATTACCCAGGTGAAAGTGAAGTGGATTGATTTTTGTAAGAACAGAAGGAACAAGGTTTGGTTTACTGATGGAAACAATGGCGATGACATATTTGAAGGGGCAGGTCAGCACCTGTGGAGGGAAATTCATTAACAGTATCAGCTAACATGGGAGTTAGGAAGGGAAGTGGGCTAGTCAGCAATATGATAGGATTTGAGTTAACAGGATGTGGGTCTGATGAACAAGATGAATTGGATTAGTGGGAGAGGGAGAAGAGAAGCTCGATAACAATGTAATTTCAGGCATGTGCTGGAAGGGGTGGGATGATATGGTGTGAAGCCTAAGGGAAATTTGGCCAGGAGAGCTAGGGAAAGGGGTCATTGTTCAATTTTTGTGACAGTTAAGTCCACAGGTACTTCCACCTTTGCTGTTGGAAATGAGGATGGATGAAAGAAGTGATTAAGACTGCTTGAAGTAGAGTAAAGCAGGAGGTTATCATCTTTCCATTTCAGATGACCCAGGAATAGTGTGCGATTTTGACAGATTTATTGCCTATCCTAGTTGTCCTTGAGAAGGTGGAGGTGAGCTGCCCTCTTGAACCACTGCAGTCCATGTGCAGAAGGTAGACACACAATGTTGTTAGGGAGGGAATTCCAAGACTTTGACCCAGTCACAGTGAAGGAATGACAATATATTTCCAAGTCAGGATGGTGAGTGGCTTGGAAGGGAACTTGCAGTTGGTGTTCCCATGAATGTGCTGCCCTTGTCCTTCTGGATACTAATGGTTATGAATTTGGAGGATGTGGTCTAAGGAGCCTTCGTGAATTAGTTCTTTACTTGTTGCAACCAGTTATGGCAGTAAATCAATTGTCCATCTGATCCATCCAAGTCTTCAACCTAGGAATTTAAGAGAGAGAGAGAGAGAGAGCTGAGGAAGGTACCAAGGTAACAACCAAGGCAAGAGAAACCGATAGTTTTTACTGAGAATCAGGCATCAGAAGTGGAGGTGAAGAGTATTTGTGCAAATTGGTCACTATAAAATGGTTCACATTGGTCCAAAGCTCTAGACTACCTTGGATGTGAGTGGGATGGGCAGGGCTGAGGTTGTCAGAGCTCAAACTGATTCTAAACGGAAATAAAGAGGAATTGTGTTTCAATGGACTGTCCTCCGCTTTGCTTTGGTTTCATGTCAAGCCTCAACTCCAGATTTCGGCTGGACTTAGATGATAACTGCAATGTCAGTGGAATCTCAAATCTGTTGATCAATTATGCAGCTCACCCTTTCTGAGACTTATAGAATCCCAGTGTGATTTGTTTTTCAAAGTAGATCATGTTTATTCATGACATATGAGTGGTCGAAAGGGTAAGGTGATTTTTTAGAATGCAAATGATGCCATTGAGTGCCCAATTTTAAGATGTTAAATTGGTTCAGTCTACCATCAGGCAACTATGCTTGAGTGAGACATAGAATGAGTGAGTAGCCAATTAGGTTGAAGTGGGAATTCAGGGAAAGTGGTGCTTTAGAAATGTTTATTGCATTTAATAAATGTATTAAACATTTGTCATATATATCAGCAATTCTAATTTTTTAATGTTTCCATAGTTTACTCATTTAAGACCAAGTAAAATAAAGTTAATATAAAATTAACCAAAGTAAATAAAACAAAGAACTACAGATACTGAAGATCTGGAACAAAAATGGAAAGTACTGGAGAAACTCATAGGTCTGGCAACATCTATAGAGAAAAAAACTCCAGTTTTCCTCTTGACAGATGCTCGTAGACCTGCTGAATTTCTTCAGCAATTTTCCGCTTTTGTTTCAAATTGAAATAAAGTTAAGTGAAGTAAAGTTAAAGCATGGCAGAGCAGTTTAGTCCAATGGAATGCATTGCCCCTTGTTTGCTGGTAGTTTTCGATGCTACCTGGATGGTCTCATTGGCAGTAAGCATCTACAGAAATCTCAGCTCCAGGTTTCAGAGTTCAAGCGATGGCTGAATTCACTGTGAGTCAACCATGAGATTGATAGCCAAATAAGTAGCATGCTCAAAGAAGGGAGGAAGAAGAGGAGGATAACAACAGTGAGAAAGGAGTTGTTAGACTAAAAGATGGGCATTTGTGTGACAGGGTAAATATGACTTCAGATAAGTTGCCGCCCTAGTGCCCGGATCAAAGATGTCACAGAGCAGCTGCAGGACATTCTTCTGAGGGAGGGTGAACAACCAGAGATTGTTGTCCATGTCGGTATCAATGATTTAAATACGAAGGGAATGAAATCCTTATAGCAGATTTCAGGGAAATGGGAAGGAATCTGAATGGCCGGACGTCTAAAGCAGCAATCTCAAAATTACTACCAATGCTACATGCTAGCAAACATAGAAATGAAAAATTTCAGAGAACATGTGACTGAAAAATTGGTGTAGGAGGGATGGCATCAGATATCTAAGGAATTGGACTAATACTTATGCAGGTAGTGCCAGAACTGCTAAGCATTTCTAATATTTTCTGTTTTCTTTTACATTCAAAATTCCAGTATAAGTTACGCTTTGTTTTCAAGATTTTGGTCAATGATAAACCCAGAATATTGATGGTGAAGGATTCTATTGTGACAATGCCTTTATTAGTCATGGGAAGGTAATCAGACTCTCTCTTTTTGGAAATGGTCATTGCCAGTTGCAAATGTCTCTTCCCACTTATCAGCTCAAGTCTGGAGCTCTTCCGACATATGAGCCTGCCAGGATGTGAGAAATTGTAATTGGAAGTGAACACTGTACAATCAGTGAGCATCCCTATTTCTCAGCTTATGATAAAGGAAGATCACTGACAAAGAAGTGTACTTACAATAGAGAATTAAAAGTGAAGATTCAATGAGATAAAATGACATACGTAGAGCATATTTTAGCAGAAGAGCATTTGGCACTAGTGCTCAGAAGATTGTCATGTTTCACCAAAAGAGAAAATGTTGGAAAACTTCAGCATGTCTGGCAGCATCTGTAAGGAGAGAAAAGAGCTGACGTTTTGAGTCTAACTGACCCTTTGTCAAAGCTCAACGAAACTGTGGACCAGGACTGCTTTGAAAAGCTCCAGCATCTGGAGTAATTTGCTTTTATTTATTGTCATGTTTCAGTTAATTATAAAAAATGGCAAATGTTTACTTACAATGAATCCATTATTATATATTGACCTCAAAAGTATCCTGTGGTCTGCATTTATCCTGTGTATAGCGTATACAAAATATATTTTCCACAAAGCCCATTGGTGTCAGATAGGATAAAGGCAATTGCTGAGACTAATAAGAAGTTAGACAGATTCAGTCCTGGTGAGGGTATGATGTAGGTGGGAAGCCATGCGCATGCAAAGAGCATAAAAGGCACATAAAGCAATATTGTAGAAGGAACAAAAGAAAATAGTTCAGAGGACTACTGACAATAGTGATATTTAGAAAGTTGATCTCTGATTATTGACTATCACACTCCAAGACAGAGTGAATGATATTGAATTCTGGTATGTTAAATACCATCTGTATCTTTAAAAAAATATTGCTTTTGAATTCAATAGGAAATACAATTTGGGAATCAATAACAGGATATGCTGGAAGGGGTGGGATGGTATGTCGCCAATATGTACTTATGATTTCAAGGCTGTTATGATAGTTTTCAATTGAATGGTGGATGGCTTTGCTCAACATCATTGCGATTATAAAATCACACAATTGCAAAATTCTTCTCATCTCTTGCAAAATACAGACAATTCCATATACCAACACAAAGATCCAAAGCTAAGTTTATTTCAAACTATATTTCAAAAGCTCTGCAAAACGCTTATTTTCCTTTGTAGCTATGCTATGTAAATAAATGATTTTATTTTCTTTCTTCACAGCCTTGAAAGCCCCAAACTAATTTGAACCTCTTTGCACTACATCTTGCAGATCTGAGGAACTGGATTCTGGAGTGGAAAGTCTGCAGGGGTTTCCATGGGAACGCACGGAGAAACAGCAGGATTTAACTCAATAGAAATGCTGAATTTAAAGGATTTTGGCTTTTGGCCATTTTGATTTTGTTCCCATGGATTTTCTTTTCACAAAAACACCAAGGCCCAATTGATAACCAAACATTGTTGATGAGGTTTCCTATTTAACTAATTTGCTCAATGGTTAAAATATTGCATTTCATTCATTGGCATGCAATGCTGAATATTAATTAAAAAATACAAATAGAATGATAGATTGATGGTGATTCACCCCTTTCCGTGATATTAAATGTTATATACAGATAAAAACAGGCCATACAGCTCAAAAAGCTCATCTCAAAATTTATATTTACAACATTATACATAAGCAAATGATTCAAATCACATTTATTAGGCCCCTTTCCATGTTTATTCATTTATCCACCTGCTCAACTTAATTTTGAGAGTTCTTTTCTGCAGCTTTTTTCCTGCAAACGTTACTCCTAGATGTGAATTTCAAAACTTCACAACACTTTGTCCCAAATCTTCCAATCTCTGATTTCTGGGCAATGGACAAATAACCTGAGACATGCATTGCGGAAGCCCTAATGTGTTGCCATACATTGGCATTACTAGGAAGTTTGACCTTCTAATGGACAATTCTGCCCTCTGTCATCTTCCAGAAAGTCGCCTACTCTGAACAAGAATCACAGATATTATAGTTAACCAGGAAATGGACAGGTTAGAACTTAGTCTAATCCCTGGTTAACTACTCCCTCCCTCCCCAAACTCTCACACTGAACACCCCCTCATAACTTTATCTTCAATTAGCCAACTACCTTCCCTGATCCCCGACTACTCTCTCGAACCTGCAACTGCCTCCCTGACCTAATCCAAGTACCCATTAGAGAGGCAGTGGGTAGTATTATCACTGGACTGTTAATCCAGAGACCCAGGAATGTTCTGGGGACCTGGTTCAAATCCTGCCATAGCAGATGGTGGAATTTGAATTCAATAAATAGCTGGAATTAAGAATCTAATGACTACTACAAATCCATTGTCAATTGTCAGGAAAAACCCATCTGGTTCAATAATGTCCGTTAGGGAAGGAAACTGTCACCTTTACCTGATCTGGTCTACATGTGACTCCAGACCCACAGACTCTCAATTGCCCTCTGGGCAATTAAGGATGTGCAATAAATGTTGACTAACCAGCACCCTCATCCTGTGAATGAATAAAGAAAAAAAAACATCAACTTCTCAAACATCCAAGTTAGCCCTATTCACCCACCTGGCTCCCTACCAACCTGCTACTCTGACCATACCACCTCAGTAAACTGTAATCTCATTCACCTACCTCTTCACCCAACCTGTCACCTTATAACCTCACCCACCTGTCGCATCACCCATTAACACATTGTCTGTCATCTTGTCCATCTGTCACTCTAATATCTGACCACCCTACTAACCTGTAACCTCACCACCCTACTCACTTACCTCATTCACCCATCCATTTTTCCCTTTCACTCATTTGTCCATTCACCCATTCACTAATGTTCACACTGAACCTTTAAACACATGATGCAGCAGCTAAAACTGTAAAAAAGGGAGTATTCCCCCAATGCTACAGCACTGCAATGGAGCTCTTCAATGGACACTATGCCCCACATTTCTGGAAATGCTAAGCTCAGAAGACCTTGCAAAAAATGCAGAACAATGTCAGGGCAGGAATATTCGAGTGGGACCAATCAATGATAACTGCTGTTTGATTGCAAACAAGGCCGTTGTATTTTAAAAACTCTCTAAATCATGGTCCTAAATCTGTCAGATTTAATTTTATATTTACGGTGCCTTACCCTGGATGTCTAAACTACTGAAAACAATCTCTTTCTATGTACACCATTCCACTGAACATATATCATTTATTAAATTGAGATGAAATACTGGAGATTTTTTCTTACATTGCTAGATGACTATTAATAATTATAGGTTAGAAATTACCATGACTGATGACACTATGTAAATAATGGTCCAAATTCTGCAGTGGTAATGATGACAAAATTACAAGTGTTCACCAACATTACACCTATTAAACAGGTAGTGACATACACCATTAAGCATCTCTGCATCATCCCCAAAGCTCATCCTCCCACCCAGCTTTATGTAGTCTCCAAACTTGGAGATATTACATTTAGATCCCTCATCTAAATCATCGCTATCCATCGCCCTTACAGGAGAGTGATTGACCTCTAGAAGTGATGGCGTCCTGTATTCACTGCGGCTGATGATATAACTTCTTCCTCATCAGCTGCCTGCAATGAAGAATCAGCTTGACTGTAGATGTCCGCGGTTGCTATGATATAGCACCACATGTTCACTAGAATCACAGACTCCCAACAGTGCCCATCAAACTTCATGACATCCCAAAGAACATCCCACCCAGACCCAGATGGAGACCTCATCCTACTTTCATAACCTTGCATTCACTTTGTCTAACGTGGACATAACAGGGCAATTTAGCATGGCCAATCCACCTAACCGACACATCTTTGGAATGTGCGAGGTAACCAGAGCACCCAGTGGAAACCCACACAGACACGGGGTGAACGTGCAAACTCCATACAGTCACCTAAGGCTGGAATTGAATCCGGGCCCTTGGCACTGTGAGGCAGCATTGCTCAACAATAAGCCATCATGTTACCGCTAAATACAATTGAGATGACAACTTCTCTATACAAATGAGATGATTATTGTTGAGAGCACTGAACATTTGCTTATGAGATCTCCAAAGCTCAGCTCTGGATGATTTGGCTGGTTTATTAAAAAGTAATTGTCATTTCCAGAACTGTGTTACTAGTAAGTAGATTTTTAGGTGTGAGAATAATAGCTTGGGTGGGGCATGGCATAAACGATTGAACTGGACAATATTCCAGGCTTTTCTTATGTTCTTCAATAGGTATGTTTCTCCACTTTAAGATTGTCTTGTACTGTGTTGGATCTGTTCAGCTTCATTTGAGAAATCTCACTTCTGCTCCAAGCTTTTCATTTGACTGTTATTACAATCACATAATGCAGCTGAGGGGGTGAATCAGATGCCCCCTTTTCAACCTCTTTGGCTGGTTACAATTCATTCCAATTAAAATGTAGAGTCATAGAGGTGTACAGCACGGAAACAGACCCTTCAGTCCAACTCGTCCATGCCGACCAGATATCCTAACCTAATCTAGTCCCATTTGCCAGCACTTGGCCCATATCCGTCCAAATCCTTCCTATTCATATAGCAATCCAGGTGCCTTTTAAATGCTGCAATTGTACCAGCTTCTACCACTTCCTCTGGCAGTTCATTCCACACACGCACCACCCTTTGCATGAAAAAGTTGCCCCTTAGGTTTCTTTTATATCTTTCCTTTCTCATTCTAATCCTATGCCTTCTAGTTCTGGACTCCCCTACCCCAGGGAAAATACTTTGTCTATTTATCCTATCATTGCCCCTCATGATTTTATAAACCTCTATAAAGTCACACCTCAGCCTCTGACGCTCCGGTAGTTAACTAATTTGCCAGAAATGAAATTAGGAGCCAGATATAATGTCACCTTGAGTGAAAACTATTTTACTATTTTTAACACCAATAGGAGTAGCAAAAACACAGCATCAAATGCACATAAACACAAGTATAAAAGGAAAAACGGGATAGTGTCAAGTGCAAAAAGGAAGATAAAATAGCATGCAGTTTAGAGTCTTTAGGGTGTCCTTCAAATGTTAGATTTTATTTTGAGTCCATGATTGGTTAAAGGTGTGAATCAGTGGCAGTTGTGAATATTTCATATATGATTTTTATTGGCGGCACGGTGGCACAGTGGTTAGGGTCGGTGTGGACTTGTTTGGCCGAAGGGCCTGTTTCCACACTGTAATGTAATGTAATGTAATGATTGCGTTCTCAGTTTCAGATTTGTATTAAAAATAGGAATGCAAGTTTCTTCATGTCTTCACTTCATTCAATTTCATTTATTCCACATTGATTTCCTCGAGCTTAACTCACACCGTGGCCAGGTCATTACTGGGAGCATTTTTAAGACAGCTTCCTTCTTTATAAAATAATTTCAACCCATGATGTGCCAGGTATTAGAATAATTTGATGAAAGTTAAAAATTAATCTTCAGCACTTTACCAGTATCATGACTTGAGAAATAATTTGGAGATAATGTGTGGTGCAAAATTTCATAACTTACCAAGTATCTGAGTTCTACAATTCTACAATCTCACTCGTCGCTGACTAACTCCCAGTCGTCTGCAGAGCAGCCGATGGTGACAAAATAATTGGTTCCTGCGAGAGTAGGGATCTGCTCCAAACTTGATCCATAGTCTGTCTGGAATGTTATTGTCATGAGTGGCTTGTTATTTTGCTTAGATTGGGATTCATTTCAAATGATGCATTAGTTGATGTATTGCTTAATCTTATTAACCAAGTTTGGCAAGTCGGGTGCTTCTCCTGCCTTCCTCAGGTTAAAATCAACGAGGTGATGAAGGGCTTTTGCCCGAAACGTCGATTTTGCTGCTCGTCGGATGCTGTCTGAATTGCTGTGCTCTCCCAGCACCACTGATCCATTCCTCAGGTTAAAGCCTGCTCCTTGATGGCTTGAATAGATGTGCTTCAATATTTCATTTCCCAATTCTTTGTCTCCAATCCTATCAAGCATATCAAACAAGCTAGACATCAAGAAAACTTGACATGGAAACCAGTAAGGCTACCTGGCAGATCTAGCTTTCCACTTGCTCTGAACAACTTCCATGCAGTCTGTAATTCAGGGTTCAATCCACAGGCACTAGGAGTGTGCACCCCTCAACCATGGACACTGGCAGCGCCATCTGCCGACCCATCACTAGTTGCCACCCTATCTCCTAGTTGCTGAAACCCATCACGACCATCATGGCACCTCTCCAGTATAGTTGCAAGCTGCTTGGAAAGTATACTTAGGAAGACTTGCATTGTAGTGCACATCATCAATGGCATTGAATGTGTGCAACAGGGATACATTGCGCACATGTACAGAAGTCCATCTCAAGATTTGGTCCATGCTGCATCTCAGGACTCCTTGTCTGCTGAATTAGTACTCTTAGCGACTACCTGCATGCACACAATGTGTGTGCCTTTCATTGCCATGCCATGCCTATTAAGCCATAGACATTTTAGCCAGAACCAAGGTTACCAGTACTGCTGTACTGAGGTGCTGTTCAGTGCAGACACAAAAACATGTTCCCTGTTATGCTTGTCATTAGAGTAGGGGTCTGTCGGGAGATGGGATGTGGGGAGGGTATGTTGCTGTACAGCACAATGAGACACTAATGTACACCAAAGCATGTGGCAGGTGCCTGCCTTGAAAATGCACTGCATTTTCATTCAAGCAAATGCCATTTCAGAAATTGGTGGCAGCCAGTCAGGGGCTCCCAGTACAGGTCAGTCACAGTCCATATATAGAGCAGAGGCCTTAGTCAGTCAACTGTTTGGGATGTACACTGTTACAGAATCTATCCCAGTACAGTACGAAAGGGTATTCAGTGGTCAGTCCTGAAGAGTCAGCACAGGGAGGCCGGGGAATTGCATACCATCAGTCAGGGAACTGCAAACACAATGGTCAAAGTTCTGGACAGTCAGGTCCAGGGGCTATGAGTCAAAATCAGTCAGAGGTTTGTGGCAAACAGTCCTAGAGTCTATCCATTAATCTTTCAACAGGATTCAATGAGGGCCTGTAGGGGACAGCACAAAGATCACTTCCAGCAGTCGTGGGAGAGTCAAAACAGGGACAAGGATGATGACAGGGGAATGGAGGATGAAGAGTTGTCCCTCTTTATCAGGGAGCAGCATATCCCACCTTATAGTGAAGTGTATTCCACCCTCATCTGGACAGCGTGTCACCACTGACTTTCCTAAGATCAAAGAAACTTTCGCTTCTTCTGTTTCTTTTGTCGGTCACTTACAGCAAAAATCATAATCCCTGTTGCGGTTGGGATATTGGTCCCTGTGGGTGGGCACATAGGAAAGTGGTGACAGATGCAGGAAGGACCACAGCTGAGAGCAAGCCCATGAACAGCAGCAGCAACAACAGCAGACTCTCGCTGAAGTTAACGAGATGCTGCTCAGGAAAAGCTTGCTGCAGTACAGCTCCTCAGTATCAGTAAGAGCTGTGCATGATCCCAAAGTATTTGAGAATTGTTTCTTGGGGATGAGCAAGGCACAGTGCCAAACAAGGCACTGAATAGCCCCGGACATAGTGATAGAATTTGCTGGAGCAGGACCTGAGGGCTGCAGGAGTGGAAGGTCACCCTCTTCCTGTGGCCAGGAAGGCTTTGAACTTCTGTGTGACTGATATCTTAGGGAGTGACGGGGGACCTCTGTACAGATGAGAGATACAAATACATCAGGACAGTGACCACTGCCATCTGTGCAAAGTCACACAGTTCATTTCATCCCCACACAACAAAATCAACGCTGCAGTTGGGTAAGATGACTCGGAAACATAGCTGTGTCATATACTGTACACAATTCACGTTGTGGGATCTATCAGCAGGTAAAAGGGTCCCACTTGGTTAATATTGACGTGATCTGTGATCACTATTTCCAGTGGACCTGATATGTTGACAGTCCAAGTACCTTTCAAGGTTAATTATTAGGGGACAAGAGATTCTCACTGTAACCATGAACACATTTCATAGTCCACCATCTGAAGGGGAGCATAGATACAATGCTGCCCAAACTTTGACCAGGGCTATAGGAGAGCAGGCAATAGAGCTGTTGAAGACCTATTTCAGCTGCTTGGATCAGTCTAGAGGGTCCTTCAGTAGTTCAGACAGAGTGTCCCATATCATCCTGGTGTGCTACATTCTGTACAACTGGAACAGACATTGAGGCGGTTTGATGGATGCTGTGGAAATGGGGAACAAGAGCAGATTTCTGAGAAGGACAACAAGGATATTGGGGAGGAGTAAACTACTATTGAGAGAGAGCTCAGCTGTGTGAACAGAACAAGCCAAACTGAACTCTGCAGACACCCACTTCCAATAGTTGAGAGCTGGGTGAAGCAGACCATCCTGGAGTGTAAAATAGTCATTAGCCATGATGCCGAGATCTGATTTGCATTGTGGGGATGGACTTCAGCCTCTATTAGGTTTGCCTGTGTTTGCTTTTGCTGACTTTAAATGAAAATTCATGTTTGGATTGTCCAATCGCTTTTATGTGTGATGTTCCCCTATTACGCAATAACAAACTGTGAGTCTATAGTGGGCACTAGTGACAGAGTAGCCTGGACTTAGAGGATGTAGCTGCAAACAGGTAAAAGTGTGTGGTGGGGTAATTAAACTGAGATTAGGGAGAGAAAATGGTGTTGCATGTGTTAAAGAGCGTCAGCCATTGTTGTGGACAAGAACATTGATCAATCAAAGCCACCAAAACCAGCATTTGGAAGCTTCAACAAGTATGCACTTGTTCACTTTGGACAAGGGTACTAGGTAGCCAGCCACTATAGCAAATGAATTTTACTGTTCTCCACATTTGAAAATTAGCACCATTGATCCCTTAAAAGGTCGCAGTTGGAAGGCTTGGATCCCTTTCAACATTTTGGGTTCAGTTGTGTAACATTAATACAGGGCCAAGTTGGAATGGACATTGGAAAAAGACAATGCTAGCATCAAATAAATTTTGCAAAATGATTCATATCATGATGCACATGCTGCCATCACTCTTTAGGTTTATGCATGAAAAACATTTTTTCAGAAGTACCCTCCTCACTTTCCAGCAGACATATGGGCACATTTCATGGACACCATTTAGTATTCAGTGACCACACTGCGCCCTTAAAACAGGCATTATATATTCCAATTCAGCCTGCAATATGATGAATATATTGACGGATGCAATTTGGATAATGAATGTATTGCAACATATCAGTAGCTTTATTAATTAGTTAATATGACCATAACTTCCATCTGTATTTTTAGTGAGTGTTCAATCCTATTAGGGAGTTCAGTGATTTGACAGAGGTAATACATTCTGTTGCTAAGACTCCTGAACACAGGCACCCACAGCAGCATATCTGAACAGTTTTTTTGTAAAATATCAACTTTTGTTCCCTGCCTCTCAAGGTAAATACATTCTACTTAAATCCCAATGTCAAATCCACATTGACTGGAACAGAGTGACATTAAACATTGATAAAAGGAATTTGAACCCATGTTCTCAAACAAGGCTAAAATTTCCTATTTCAACATAAAAATCCTTACAGACTAATGCCAAAAGCAAGGACTCTACAATTCAAATTATAGGGGAATTGTGGATTAACAATAAACCTTTTATTTTACTTTTCATTTGTGGAATGTCGGCATCACTGGTAGGCCAGTGTTTGTACTCCATCTCTAATTAACAGTATTATTCTAACAGGGCAGTTAACAGTCAACCATATTGCTGTGGGTCTGGAGTCATATGTTGGTCATACCAAGTGAGGATGGCAGATTTCCTTCCTAAAAGGACATTAGTGAGCCAGATGGGTTTTTCTAATAATTAACAATGGCTTCATGGTCATCACTATATAATTAATTCAAGATCTTTATCAAATTAAAAATTCCACCATCTGCTGGGGCTGAATTCAAACCCAAGTCCCCAGAACATTATCTGGGTCTCAAGATTAATAAGCATAATAATAACACCACTAGGCTAACACCTCCAATCACTAATTTGAAGATGATATCTATTACATGTTGAAAATTTTGCCATGGCTCTTCAGATGACTGATCAACAGAACTTTGGCACAAGAGACAGGAAGTTTCATGCAACAGCAGGATTTGGAGTGCAGTTGCTTCCTTTTCTTTCCTTCTTTGTATGGCATTGGAACTCCAGGTATGACACAATCTGATGGACAATTCCTGGCCATTCAGAGCCATTGAGAAAAGTTTCCTCCAAGCCATGAAGGTCAATGATGCCAGACTTCAAGCAGCGACTACAATATCTTTGAAGCATTTTGTTTAACATCCCAAGGAGTGTTTCCTTCTGAGAGCTGTAGGATCAGAACTTGGATGGGGAGATCCTTTGCTAGCCATGTGACAGTAACCAGTCCATTGAAGTTGATTTTTGCAGTTTTGTATGATTGCTTGTGGTCCTTGCTTTGAGGAGGTACTAGCATTTGTTCAAAGGTCTTAAAAACCTAATCTGGAGGATGCTGAATGGAGTTTCCCCAGCACTCTTTTGCGTCATTGATCTGTCGTCTGAATCTTGCTGCACGTTGATGAAAACAGCACTTTATAGAAAGAATTTTGTTGATTTGTGGATGTCTTTGTTGTCAAATACTCACTGCTGTAATTTATGGAAGTCTAAACTCTGCCACTGATCCAGTGTTGAATATTGGCCTTGTCACAGGGTGACCACAGAAATAAAAGAAGTGCAGAATGTACTTCAGAATCTCTCCTTCAACCTAAATCTTTGGCTGACCAGGGATGAGTTAATATTTGAATGTTATTTTCACAACATTCAAGGACAGGCACAGTTGCTTGTACACTTAACTGAAGAGATTGAGAGTGGTCTGTTAATCTGGTGCAGAAGGTGAATCCATACACCTATGAATATATATTTATGGCCGTTTAGTTTGGGCATAGAGACAACCAACATGAAAGAGTTTTCATTTAGACAGTATTTACCATTGACACCAGATATCAAAATTTTAAAGTGACTTTGCTTCCTTCAGTGAGACCTGCCTTCCTCAAGGAGGGGTTGCAGGAACAGATAAAGTAACAAGAAGGGGAAAGGCTGGCATCAACCCTTTTGTCTATGGAGTTGGTTTTGCCATTCAGGATAGGGAGGGCACCTTGCCAGAAGTCCCCAGTTGCATAAATGTAAGAAGTAGAGGAGCCTTCAGAGTGTATGCCACATGAAGAGCAAAACAAGCAAACCCGATCAAGTTGCTATCAAAAAACCCTGTCAAAATCACAATGGGGAGGACCTCACATTCAAAGTATTGTTTGGAGGACCAACATCAGGAAAACAAGACTATCTCCTTGCTAATTATAACTCCTTCCCAACCTCCCACTACCATTATTACTCAGCTGTGCCTGAGTCTCTTTGTAACTGTCAGCTTTAGGTGGTTGTAGTACCAGGAGTAGCCACTGGCTCTCTGAAAGCACTGCTTTTCAATAGATCTGATAGCCTCTGGTTGACTCACCATTCTCAATGGGTGGGATTTCTGTGTCTCATGGGGCTTAATCCAGTCAAGGCCCACTACTGTCCAATTATATGGCGGAGTGGTACCTAATATGACAGGCCTTCCTTAATAGACTTGCCAACTTTCCAGCTTGCAGCTGAGCTTTGTCACCTCAGTTAAGTATCCACCGAGAGAGGTGTTTGATGTATGGACAGGTGAATTCTACAAGCAAGATCGAGGTCAAAGGCAACCAATTTTAGAAGGAAAGAGGAAAGAGAGATAAGCTGGCAAAAAGAGATTATAAAAAATAGAATGGCAGCTGATATAAAAGGGAAGCCATTAATCTTTTATCAGCACCTAAATACAGACAGGCAGTAAGAGATGAGTGTACCCTAATAAGGATAAACGGAGAAACATATGCTTAAAGGCAGAGGATAGAGCTAGAAGACTTAATGAGTTCTTTGAAACTTATGTTAAATCAAACAGAAATATGACAAAGTATAAATAGAAGTTGAAATCATAGAGATAGTAGAGAGGGTGCACCTCCAGGTCAATACTAGGGTCATTGTTCTTCACCTTAGAGACTGAGGAGCAGTATGACACAAGTTTGACAGAATCTTACAAGATTCAGAGAGATTTGGATAAAAGCAGTTAAGAAAAATAAGGTTCTTTTAGCTGATGATGCAAGGACTAAAACACACTTTAGTCAAACAATCCAGGTAGGGATGTGAGGAAGGGATTTGTGTGGGGATTTGTATGCAGTGAGTGTCAATGACTTTCTACCCATGAAAGAGGTAGAAGCAGAGGTGATCAATGATGCCAAAAGGAAATTGAATGGGCACTTGAAAAAAAAATTGATGAGCAAAAGGGATACAGCACACATGTGGGATTAATTGGATTAGTCCAGACATCCAGCAGGGACTCAATTGTCTGAATGGATTCCAGAACATTAGGATCACGTAAAATCAACTAAATTAGATTCCTGTGCTTGCAACATTTATATCATTAGGATTGGTTTAACGAAAAAAAGATGCTTATACATAAACCACCTGAAATAAAAAAGAGCAGCTTTCACTGCTTGGATAAGGTCCCAAGGAGCCTATATTCTAACAGTATTAAAGGTGATGTTGAAACAAAATTCTGGAAGAGAAATGGCATGTGGAGGGAAGAGAAACTCACGAAAGGAAAAAGAACTCCCACTTGATTATAGGAATGTGACAATCTTAATTCTGAGTATGGAAGACCTTAGCTATTTTGACACATGAAGGAGACCACAGGCGTTAGAAATCACAGTTCCATGGAAAGCAGGATAAATAACTGCCATGACTTAAACTTTTTTCTGTGCCATATTCTCGACTGTCACCCAATGCACTAAATGCTATTGTCACATTTGCATTAATTACCTTGTCAGGACCTATTGTACTGTGTCATATGCATTGTTATCTAATGCACCAGAATGAGAACACCTCTATTAACACACATTTATTGTGAGCAATCTTATTCTTTCTTTTATATTAGTTATTTGCCTATGATGGTAGTAGTTATTTTGCAAGCTATAAAGTACCTGCAGGTAATTGCTGAGAATTACAGAACCAGCTTCAGGTTTACTTTGTGTTAAAAGGTCCAGTCTTTATGACAATAATTTGTTATGTTTGTTTGTGTTCACTGCAGATCAGTTTTTCGTACTCTTGTCTCTGGAGCTGCCTAACATGCTGTTAAGAACCCTCCAGCAAAATTTGACTGCACTAAACAGTGTATGCTGGGCATGCTTGGTTTTAAATTGTGTGCACCACAAACAAATGTATTGAGTAGAAGATGCCTTACATGGTTCCATGGTAACATAAGGATTTCTGAGACACTGATGTCATAGGTTCAAGTCTCACTTCAGAAACTTCAGCATGAAAAATTGTAACTGATTGTTTTAATGCAACAGCATCAGAGAAGTGTTATGGTGCTGGAGCAGGCCATTCCAGCCATCACATGTACACTGGCTCATTAAATGAGCATCATTATCTAGTGACAATCTTCTGTTTCTTCCCCGTACAATTGCACACTATTTTAAAGCAAGTAATTGCCTCAATTAAACCAGCCTCCACCAGACTGGGTGCATTCTATACCTTAGCTACACACTGAGGAAAAGGTACTTTTTCACAAAAACCCTGTTAATCAAGGAGCTCTGGATTTCTTTGTTCTACCTTTCCCATTTGAATGTAGCCTATTGTTCACTTGCTGTTTTCCTGCCAATGTCTTGACTTGGACTATACTCCAGTATCCTGCCCAGTATCCTGCAAGAACTCCATCTTGCTTTCCCAATTCTTCTGCCTCCACCACATCTGCTCAGATGAGGAGACATTCCACTCCTAAGCATTCCAGATGTCCATCTATTTTGACCAACGTGCTATTCCCCCCTCTGCCATCCAGACAGCCTTCTGCCGCACCTCCTGTACCTCCATTCCAGTGCTCTAAACCCTCCTCCTCCAAACACAATAAAGACAGGGACCCTTTGTCCTCACCTACCAACCCATCAGTCCCCCCCATTCAACGCATCATCCTTAAACACTTCTGCCAATTCCAACTAGACCCCACTACCAAGAACACCTTCCCCTCCCCACCCCTCTCTGCCTTCCGCAAGGACTGTGCACTTCACCAATCCTTGGTTTGTGCCACACTCCCCACCGACCCTCCCAAACCATCCCCCTCACCTCCATCCAGAGCCCCAAACAGTCATTCCTGGTGAGACAGTGGTTCATCTGCCTCTCCTCCAAACTAGTTTACTCTATCCAGTGATCCTGATGTGGTCTTCTCTACATCGGGGAGACCAACATAAACTCAGGCCACGTTTTGCCGAGCATCTCAGCAAGGCCTGCAGAGGCCAACCTGACCTCCCAGTCACTGCCCATTTTAATTCTTCTTCCCATTCCGTTTCCAACATGACCATCCTTGGCCTCCTCTGTTGCCACAGCAAATCAGACCACAAACTGGAGGAACAACGCCTCATCCTCCACCTGGGCAGCCTACAGTCTGGAGGACTCAACATTGAGTTCTCCAAATTTGAACAACCTCCCTTCACATCCCTTCCCCTCCCTTCCATTCCTCTGACTGACCTCTCCTCCAGCTACCAACTGGATTCATTCTTCCCATCGACTAACTAGGCCACACCCTCTACCTGTGTTCACATATCCCTACCTTACCACTCCATCCCTCGCCCCACCCAAAACCCTCCCCACACCACGCCCCCCACTTTATCTGCAGCTTCCCTTACACCCACCCCAGCCATGATGAAGGGTTACACCTGAAACGTTGACTTCTCCACCTCCTGATGCTGCCTGGCTTGCTGTGTTGTTTCAGCCTCCTCCTGCTTGTCTACCTTGGATTCCAGCATCTGTAGTTTTGTTTTGTCTCTAACAATGTCTTGTTCCAATCAGTCCTGCCCAGCTCTGTCCTTGCCCCATTAACCACAGTCACTGGTAACCAAGGAATAATAGTGAAAAGCCTCAAAGGTTACTGCCGTGGATTCACAGGTGGTGAGTTTTTGAAAATATTCTTTCCAGTGGATTGTCCCTCTTTTGGGATTTTGTTGATTGGACCTTGGTCCATAGATGTCCTGGGTGGCTTCAAAAAATATTTTGTATATCACAGAAATCAGCATCTTGTTGGAGCCTTGTGCCTCCTCTTCCCACTACATGAGATTGAGATTGCAAAAATGTAAGAAAGTTCGTTGCTGACAGTCTGACAGTCCCATATCTGGATGTCACCACTGTGCTTTTAAAGTCATTCTGAATTTGAATGAACAGAATGTGAGTGCAGTACAGGAAGCAAAACAGATTTAAAGAAACAAGAAAAGGCAGTCCAAAAGCTCTTGAGTGATAGAACTGCAGAAATAGTTAGGTTTCATTGGGAAAGTGAAGACCTGCAATTAAGAACATATTTCACTCAACTCTAAATAATTTCAGTGACCCTGGAGAAAAGAACGCCACAGGCAAATGACCCCAAAGAGAAAATAATTTCCCCCCATTGCCATCTGAAAAGTGAGATCTCATTTTCTTGACACAAAAACAAAAACAGAAATTGCTGGAAAAACTCAACAGGTCTGGCAACATCTGTAGAGAGAAATCAGTTCTGAAGAAGGAAACGTTAACGCTGATTTTTTTCCAATAGATGCTGCCAGACCTGTTGAGTTTTTCTAGCAATTTGTTTTTTTTTTGTTTCTGATTACCAACATCTGCAGTTCTTTTTTTTTGTTCATTTCTAGCCTCTTTTAAAAGGGAAAGCATTGCCTCAGAATCCACCCTGTCAAGTATCTGTAGGATTCTATATCTGTCCACAAGAACACCTCTCATTCTCCTAAATTCCAATGGGTAAAGACTTAACCTGCTCACCTTTCTGCCATAAGATAAATGTTTCATCCCTGGAATAAGTTAAGTGAACCTTCAAGGAGATAAAGCTCTGTCTTCACATTAAGGACACCATTAATCAAGTTGTTTGACTAGCTAAATTAATGGATTCTGAACAAATCCAGCAGTTTAAGTCTATGTACCCATTAGGAAGCTGTAAATGTTTTTTGCTCATTCATGGGAGATGGATTTCATTGGTTGGGCTAACATCTATTGTCCTTCCCTACTTGCCCTTGAGAAGGTGACAGTGAACTGTCTTCTTGTACCATTGCAGTCCATTTGCCATATATAGTCTTATAATGTCATTGGGGAGAGAGTTGCAGGATTTTGACAAAGTGCAAGAGAAGGATAAGCGATATACTTCCAAGTTAGGATGGTGAGTGGCTTGGAGGGGAACTTACAGTTGGTGCTGTTCCAATATATCCGCTGCCCTTGTCCTTCCACATAATAGTAGTCATGGGTTTGGAAGGTACTGTCTTTGTACTGTCAGTGAATTTCTGTAGTGCATCTTGTGGATAGTACACTCGGCTGCTACTGAGCATCAGTGGTGACGAAGTGAATGTTTGTGAATATACTGCTAATCAAACAAGCTGCATCAGAATTTTTTACTTAGTCATGGGATATTGACATCGCCAATTGGGACAATGTTGATTGTCCATCATTAAATGCTCTTGTGAAGATGAAAGTGAGCCATCTATTTGAACCACTTGTGTCCACTTGTGTTACTCACACCCACAGGATTGTTCGGAGGGAAATTCAAGAATTTTGAACCAGCAAATGAAGGAACAACAATATAGTTCCAAATCAGAATGGTGTAGGGCTTGGAAGGGAACTCTAGCTGGTAGAGGTGACAGGTTTGGAAAGTGCTGTCAAAAGAGTTTTTTGAGAATTGCTATGAATTTGAGAATTGTTATGAAACTACTCTTGGTGATGGGAATTGAAGTCATCCTTCCAGAATACATTGTGTGCTCTCACCACCCTCAGTGCTTCTTCCAGTCCGTGTTCAATGTGGCAGAGTATTGATTTATTGGTTGAGGGTATGTGGTAGGTAGTAATCAGTAGGAGGTTTCCTTGCCTGTCCTTTCACCAAAGTCTGTAACTTCATGCTCCAGCACATACCACTCTAGCATTACCATTAAGTCAATGTTCAATCCAATTTAATGTGCAGGAAGCAATGCTAAAAACAGCTTCAACATACCTAAGAAATGAGGTATCACCTTGAGAAGCTATAACACAGTCCTAGTCCCATGCCAAACAGCAGAAGCAACATATAATAGAAAGGACAAAGCAATCCAACAACAACAGATCAGATCTAAATTCTGCAATCCTGCCACTTCCAGTCACAGGTGATAAAGGAGAAATAAACAACCAATTAAGAGATGGACACCCCACAAATATCTTGATCCTCAATGATAGGGAGAGCTCAGGACATCAGGTAGAACTATTTACAAACATCAAGAAGGCAGGCCAAATGGGTGATCTATCTTTGCATTCTCCTGAGATCCCCACCGTCACTGATACCAGGCTTCAGCCGATTTGATTCACCCCACGTAATTTCAGGGAACTCACTAGATACTGCAAAGGCTAAGGGCACTGACATTCCAGCAATAATAGGCAAAAATGTATCTAAAATTTGCTGCACCCCTAGCCAAAGTGTTTCAGTGCTGCTATACAAAGGCATACAGCTGACAATATGCAAAATCATCCATGCATGTCCTGCCCAGATAAAGTAGGACAACCCTACAAATTACTGACACAAAAATATAAATTGCTGGAAAATCTCAGCAAGTCTGGCAGCATCTGTGAAGAGACATCAGAGTTCACATTTGGAAGATGCTGTCTGTGTATTGTCAGTGAATTTCTGTAGCGCGTCTTGTAGATGGTACACACAAGTGTCAGTGGTAGAACACCACAAATCACTGCCCTATCAGTTTACTCTTGATCAAAGTTATTGAAGGGGATATTGCCACTTGCTCAGCAAAAACCTTCAGCAACATGGAGAACATGGAAACAGGGCAGAGGAAAGGATCTCCAAAGAAGGAATTGCTATGAAGGTTGCTCCAGGAGCACCAATTCAGCTGACCCATGTGTCAGGAGCTGTACCTGAGCAAACTACATTTCATAAAAAAGTTCATCACAGAGTTGAACCACCTCCTCCCAGCTTAATATCATCCTACTGTATGGTATAGTGAGCAAGCTACAGGTGGTGTGATCATGGGCCTCTTGATTCTCACCGCAGGAAGCTGCAATTTGCATATAAGAGGGGGTACCCCTTGACTCGGAAGAATGGCAATACTCATGGGGAAATGGTGAAAGTGAGCATTTTCAGATATTAAGACTGACCCTCCAATAATAAAGACCTATTGATTCACTGTTGCTTCACTAAGAAACATCAGAACTAGATTTCATGCAATGTGGACAAGTTATGTACTCAGTGAAAAAAACTGAAACGTCTTGTTGGTTCATTCAAATAATGAACATGCTTCAAATGCCCATTGCTCATCTGTGAAGGAAAATATGACTTCCAGCTAACATCAATGGCAATTCAGTTATTTAAATTGACTTCAGTTTAACAGAGACATACAATTGGAAAAGGGAAAGAAATTGTCCCAAGTATAGTCTTGTTTCAACTTTTTTTTAACATTCAAAATGAGGATTAAAGATGTGATTTTGTTTGTGCAAAAACATAGAGCCCTGGGATCTAATTCAATTGCTGGCACCAGCTCAATGAAGCTGTGATATCTTGGTAGCCTGGGCAGTATGTTTTTGTTCTGAGTTATGCATTTCTGAGATTTGAGTTGGTTCCAAGCTATAATAACCTGGGCTTTGGTCATATAATTCCAAGAGCTGAACGTTTCAGAAAGCTAGGGAGTTCTTATCCCCAAAATACACAAAAGGTACATTAATCCTGTAGATGCCAACCTTTACTTTTAATAATTAAAAGATTGTCTCATATTAGTACATAAATTGAACATCGCTGAAAAGACATTGTTGAAACCTAATCCTCATACAGAATCACATTTAACACTAAACATTTTGTTTTGGGATTTGCAAGCACAGGCCAGTGAGTATGGTCTGCACTCTGCATTTGACAAATAACCGATTAAACCCATATCTGAGGCAAGGTTCCCCAATTTACATCAATTCAAGACAAAGTATTCCAAAACCGCTAAGCACCCAAGAGAGGTTAAATAGCTCTCCTTCTTTATTTCCTTTTGAATACCTTTCTCATAGATTCAAATAAGCTGATGTTTTAAGAGGAAGCATGTTAATCAAGCTTTCTTAAATTAACAAAAGGTGAGAGTTTACTAATTACTACATTGGAAAAAAATATTAATTTCACTCACATACACAAAGGTGAGGAGTAAGGACTGAGTCCATAAAGGTAAAGGTTAATAGAAATGAGTGTATCTGTAAAGCGTAGATAATTGAGCTTTGTCACATTTGCAGTGGAGATTATCAGACTCTGAATTAGAAGTGTTGCTCATTGTCTCAGCCTGCTCCTGCCTCAATGAACTCATTTCTACCTACCTCGACACTGTCCTATCTCCCCTAGTCCAGGAACTCCCCGCATACGTTCGAGACACCACCCACGCCCTCAACCTCCTCCAAGACTTCCGTTTCCCCGGCCCCCAACGCCTCATCCTCACCATG